>NC_069505.1:207219851-207512351 GCF_027579735.1 Bombina bombina | reverse complement strand
ACATCTATGCCAAGCTCTGGGCAGACGTAAACCCGGGACAATTATACAATTATACAAAAGGAGCACTGAGCTCATTGCATAGATCAGCAATTAAAGGGACAGTAAAGTCATATCATACAATCAAAAAAGACAGAACCAGAAGGATATTCATTACTACCCTTCAAAAAGAGAGGACAAGGCACTCGTAAGCATTATAAATTTAGTTTATTTTAAACTTCTACTCCAATCTTTATCAGTTAATAGAGCATACACTGTCATATAGACCTATTGCATATGGGGTACATCTGAAAGCAAATCCACATAAAACTGTGAGAGAATGTAGGTATACGCATCATGTAATGTCCCTTTGATACAGAAGTCCCGGACAAATAACGACCGCGGCAAACTGCTGCACTAAAGGTCCAGTTACTCACGTAACCACCCGGGCTCTAAATGATTTGATACTTAAAAAGTGTTCTCCGCTTGCAAGTGTTACTCCGCTCCACGGTATACCTCAATTTAACCAGCCTCCTCCTTTCTTCCACCAACGTACCGTGACGCAGTATGAGGGAGGGATCTTCTCACTTCTCTGTGATTGATGCTGGCTCTGCTGCTCCAATAGTATTGGCGGTTTAGGATACCTCCCAAAAAGTTTGTGCTGTATCAAGATCTTATATTCCTTTTTACAGTATATAACAGTTCCTTAGTAGCCAATCTCCACTGTATGTATGTGGCGGCTCAAACACAAGTATTGCAATAGGTTATGTCCCACAACATGTTAGGATCTGTACTTTCAAACAGCCGCTTACAAACACTGAAGCACCTACAGTATATAGAAGACGTCTTTCCTTCAGTTACAAACACTGCAGCACCTATATAGTAACATAGTAGATAAGGTTTGAGCTCGCATTCTATTGGCTGATTGAAATAGCCAATAGAATGCGAGCTCAATCCAATTGGCTGATTGGATCATATAGGATGAAAGCTCAATCCTATTGGCTGATTGCAACAGCCAATAGGATTTTTTCAACCTTAATTCCGATTGGCTGATAGAATTCTATTAGCCAATCGGAATCTAAGGGACGCCATCTTGGATGACGTCATTTAATGGAACATTCATTGTTGAAGAAGACGTCGAAAGAAGAGGATGCTCCGCGTCGGATGTCTTGAAGATGGAGCCGCTCCGCGCCGGATGGATGAAGATAGAAGATGCTGTCTGGATGTAGACTTCTGCCTGGTTGGATGAAGACGTCGGCCCGCTTGGATGAAGACTTCTGTCGGCTTCGATGAGGACTTCTTCCGCTTCGTTGAGGATTGATGTTGGCTCTTTAGAAACTGTGAGTGGATCTTCGAGGGTTAGTGTTAGGCTTTTTTAAGGGTTTATTGGGTGGGTTTTAATTTTAGATTAGGGTTTGGGCTTTTGAAAAAGCGCTAAATGATCTTTTTAAGGGCAATGCCCATACAAATTCCCTTTTCAGGGCAATGGAGAGCTTAGGTTTTTTAGATTAGGTTTTTATTTGAGGGGTTGGTTGTGTGGGTGGTGGGTTTTACTGTTGGGGGGTATTTGTATTTTTTTTTTACAGGTAAAAGAGCTGATTTCTTTGGGGCAATGTCCCGCAAAAGGCCCTTTTAAGGGCCATTGGTAGTTTATTATAGGCTAGGGGTTTTTTTTTATTTTTTTTTTTTTTTAATTTTCATAGGGCTCTTAGATTATGTGTAATTAGTTTAAATATTTGATAATGTATTTTTTATTTTATATAACTTAGTGTTTAATTTTTTTGTAACTATGGCCTAGATTTAGCGTTTGGCGGTAGCCGTCAAAACCAGCGTTAGAGGCTCCTAACGCTGGTTTTTACCGCCCGCTGGTATTTGGAGTCAGTCAGGAAAGGGTCTAATGCTCACTTTGAAGCCGCGACTTTTCCATACCACAGATCCCCCTACGCCATTTGCGTATCCTATCTTTTCAATGGGATCTTTCTAACGCCGGTATTTAGAGTCTTGGCTGAAGTGAGCGTTAGAAATCTAACGACAAAACTCCAGCCGCAGAAAAAAGTCAGTAGTTAAGAGCTTTCTGGGCTAACGCCGGTTTATAAAGCTCTTAACTACTGTGCTCTAAAGTACACTAACACCCATAAACTACCTATGTACCCCTAAACCGAGGTCCCCCCACATCGCCGCCACTCTATTAAATTTTTTAACCCCTAATCTGCCGCTCCGTACACCGCCGCCACCTACGTTATCCCTATGTACCCCTAATCTGCTGCCCCTAATACCGCCGACCCCTACATAATATTTATTAACCCCTAATCTGCCGCCCCCTCTATCGCTGACACCTGCATATTTTTTTTAACCCCTAATCTGCCGCTCCGTACACCGCCGCAACCTACATTATACCTATGTACCCCTAATCTGCTGCCCCTAACACAGCCGACCCTTATATTATATTTATTAACCCCTAATCTGCCGCCCCCAACGTCGCCTCCACCTACCTACAATAATTAACCCCTAATCTGCCGACCGGACCACACCGCTACTATAATAAATGTATTAACCCCTAAAGCTAAGTCTAACCCTAACACTAACACCCCCCTAAGTTAAATATAATTTAAATCTAACAAAATAAATTAACTCTTATTAAATAAATTATTCCTATTTAAAGCTAAATACTTAGCTGTAAAATAAACCCTAATATAGCTACAATATAAATTATAATTATATTGTAGCTATTTTAGGATTAATATTTATTTTACAGGCAACTTTGTAATTATTTTAACCAGGTACAATAGCTATTAAATAGTTAAGAACTATTTAATAGCTAAAATAGTTAAAATAATTACAAAATTACCTGTAAAATAAATCCTAACCTAAGTTACAATTAAACCTAACACTACACTATCAATAAATTAATTAAATACAATACCTACAAATAACTACAATTAAATAAACTAACTAAAGTACAAAAAATAAAAAAGAACTAAGTTACAAAAAATAAAAAAATATTTACAAACATTAGAAAAATATTACAACAATTTTAAACTAATTACACCTACTCTAAGCCCCCTAATAAAATAACAAAGACCCCCAAAATAAAAAAATGCCCTACCCTATTCTAAATTAAAAAAGTTCAAAGCTCTTTTACCTTACCAGCCCTGAAAAGGGCCATTTGCGGGGCATGCCCCAAATAATTCAGCTCTTTTGCCTGTAAAAAAAAACATACAATACCCCCCCCCAACATTACAACCCACCACCCACATACCCCTAATCTAACCCAAACCCCCTTAAATAAACCTAACACTAAGCCCCTGAAGATCTTCCTACCTTATCTTGCCTGGTTCACCGATCCGTCCTCCGAAGTCTTGATCCAAGCCTCCGAAGTCTTCATCCAAGCCCAGACGGGGGCTGGCGATCCATAATCCGGCTGAAGTCTTCTATCAAGCGGCGGCGGAAGAGGTCCAGAAGAGGCTCCAAAGTCTTCATCCTATCCGGGAAGAAGAGGAGATCCGGACCGGCAACCATCTTGATCCAAGCGGCATCTTCTATCTTCATCCGATGACGAACGGCTCTATGTTGAAGACCTCCAGCGTGGATCCATCTTCTTCTTCCGACGTCCAACTGAAGAATGAAGGTTCCTTTAAGGGACGTCATCCAAGATGGCGTCCCTCGAATTCCGATTGGCTAATAGGATTCTATCAGCCAATCGGAATTAAGGTAGGAAAATTCTGATTGGTTGATGGAATCAGCCAATCAGATTCAAGTTCAATCCGATTGGCTGATTGGATCAGCCAATCAGATTGAGCTCGCATTCTATTGGCTGTTCTATTGGATCGCCAGCCCCCGCTTGGGCTTGGATGAAGACTTCGGAGGCTTGGATCAAGACTTCGGAGGACGGATCGGTGAACCTGGCATGGTGAAGATAAGGTAGGAAGATCTTCAGGGGCTTAGTGTTAGGTTTATTTAAGGGGGGTTTGGGTTAGATTAGGGGTATGTGGGTGGTGGGTTGTAATGTTGGGGGGGTATTGTATGGTTTTTTTTACAGGCAAAAGAGCTGAATTATTTGGGGCATGCCCCGCAAATGGCCCTTTTCAGGGCTGGTAAGGTAAAAGAGCTTTGAACTTTTTAAATTTAGAATAGGGTAGGGCATTTTTTTATTTTGGGGGTCTTTGTTATTTTATTAGGGGGCTTAGAGTAGGTGTAATTAGTTTAAAATTGTTGTAATATTTTTCTAATGTTTGTAAATATTTTTTTATTTTTTGTAACTTAGTTCTTTTTTTATTTTTTGTACTTTAGTTAGTTTAGTTAATTGTAGTTATTTGTAGGTATTGTATTTAATTAATTTATTGATAGTGTAGTGTTAGGTTTAATTGTAACTTAGGTTAGGATTTATTTTACAGGTAATTTTGTAATTATTTTAACTATTTTAGCTATTAAATAGTTAATAACTATTTAATAGCTATTGTACCTGGTTAAAATAAATACAAAGTTACCTGTAAAATAAATATAAATGCTAAAATAGCTACAATATAATTATTTGTTATATTGTAGCTATATTAGGGTTTATTTTACAGGTAAGTATTTAGCTTTAAATAGGAATAATTTATTTAATAAGAGTTAATTTATTTCGTTAGATTTAAATTATATTTAAGTTAGGGGGGTGTTAGTGTTAGGGTTAGACTTAGCTTTAGGGGTTAATACATTTATGATAGCAGCGGCGAGATCCGGTCGGCAGATTAGGGGTTAATTATTGTAGGTAGCTGGCGGCGACGTTGTGGGGGGCAGATTAGGGGTTAATAAATATAATATAGGGGTCGGCGGTGTTAGGGGCAGCAGATTAGGGGTACATAGGGATAACGTAGGTTGCGGCGGTGTACGGAGCGGCAGATTAGGGGTTAATAATAAAATGCAGGTGTCAGCAATAGCGGCGGCGGCAGAATAGGGGTTAATAAGTGTAAGGTTAGGGGTGTTTAGACTCAGGGTACATGTTAGGGTGTTAGGTGCAGACTTAGGAAGTGTTTCCCCATAGGAAACAATGGGGCTGCGTTAGGAGCTGAACGCTGCTTTTTTGCAGGTGTTAGGTTTTTTTTCAGCTCAAACTGCCCCATTGTTTCCTATGGGGGAATCGTGCACAAGCACGTTTTTGAAGCTGGCCGCGTCTGTAAGCACCGCTGGTATTGAGAGTTGCAGTTGCGGTAAATATGCTATACGCTCCTTTTTTGGAGCCTAACGCAGCCCTTCTGTGAACTCTAAATACCAGCGGTATTTAAAAGGTGCGGGGAAAAAAAAGCATGCGTAGCTAACGCACCCCTTTGGCCGCAGAACTCTTAATCTAGCCGTTAGTGTTTGTTATTTTGTGTAACTTAGTTGTTAGTTTTTTGTAACTTTGTAATTTTTAATAGTAGATTTAAATTATTTGAGTAGGGTTAGGTTTTTAAATATATAATATAGTTAATTTAATTTGTAGTTTAAAGGGACATGAAACCCAAAAAAATTATTTCAACATTCAGATAGAGAATACAATTTTAAACAACTTTATAATTTACTTCTATTATCTCATCTGTTTCATTCACTTGGTATCATTTGTTGAAGGAGCAGCAATGCACTAATGGTTTCTAGCTGAACACATGGGTGAGCCAATCACAATCAGTATATATACTGTATGCAGCCACCAATCAACAGCTAGAACCTGTGTTTTTTGCTGCTCCTGAGCTTCCCTAGCTAAACCTTTCAGCAAAGGATAACAAGTGAAGGAAGTAAATTAAATAATAGAAATAAATTGGAAAGTTGTTTAAAATTGTATTCTCTATCTGAATCATGAAAGAAAAATTTTGGGTTTCATGTCCCTTTAATGTAATATTAGTATAATAGTTAGGGTAGATTAATTATTAGTTTAATATAGTTTAATTTAAATCTAAAGGTAAGTTTAAATTTATTATAAGATAGGGATGAGTTAATATTTAATATAAAGTTAGCGGGTTGTTAGGTTTAGGGGTTAATAGGTTAATTTAGTTTATGGCAATGTGGGGGGATGGCAGTTTAGGGGATAATAGGTTTAGTAAGTGTTAGTGATGTGGGAGGCAAGGAGTTTAGGGGTTAATACATTTATTTAGTTGCGCTGGGCTCCGGGAGAGGCGGGATAGGGGTTAATAACATTATTTAGGTGGCGGTGGGGTCCGGGAGCAGTGGAATAGGGGTTAATAAGTATAATGTAGGTGGTGGCGGTTGTAAGTTGGCATATTAGAGGTTAGTAACATAATGTAGGCGGCGGCAGTGTAGTGGCCTCAGATTATGGGTTAATAACATAATGTAGGTGGCGGCGGTGTAGGGGTGGCAGATTAGGGGTTAATAACATAATGTAGGTGGCGGTGATGTAGGGGCGGCAGATTAAGGGTTAATAACATAATGTAGGTGGCGACGGTGTAGGGGGCGGCAGCAGATTAGGGGTTAATAACATAATTTAGGCGGCGGCGGTGTAGGGGGCGGCAGATTAGGGGTTAATAACATTATGTAGGTGGTGGCGGGTAGGGGGCGGCAGATTAGGGGTTAATAACATAATGTAGGTGGCGGCAGTGTAGGGGGCGGCAGATTAGGGGTTAATAACATAATGTAGGTTGCGGCGGTGTAGTGGGCGGCAGATTAGGGGTTAATGACATAATGTAGGTGGCGGCGGTGTAGGGGGCAGCAGATTAGGGTTTAATAACTTTATGTAGGTGGCGGCGATGTTGGGGCGGCAGATTAGGGGTGTTTAGACTCGGGGCTTATGTTAGGGTGTTAACATAATTTTTATTCTCCCATAGGAATCAATGGGATATCGGGCAGCAGCGAACATATTTCGTGTAAACAAGATTATGAGTTCTAATCAGCATAGTTTTATGAGAAATAGATCATGTCATACTAATCTAATTAGATTCTATAAGAAAGTAAGTAAAAATATAGATAAAGGGGAATCAGTTGATGTGATATACTTGGATTTTGCAAAGGCATTTGATACAGTGCCACATTAAGGGACTGGGAATAGCTGAAAATGTTAACTCATGGATAAATAACTGGCTTTAAAAAAGGGAGCAACGAGCAGTAGTAAATGGATCATAATCAGATTGGACAAAGGTAACCAGCGGAGTCCCCCAGGGATCAGTACTGGGCCCTGTTCTTTTTAATATTTTTATAAATGACTTGGATCTAGGATTAAATAGCGACATCTCTATTTTTGCAAATGATACTAAGTTAAGTAAGGTAATTAAAGGGACAGTAAACCTTAAAAATAATGTTATATAATTCTGCACATAGTGCAGGTTTTTTCAACCTTAATTCCGATTGGCTGATAAGGTTGAAAAAATCAGCCAATCGGAATCTAAGGGACGCCATCTTGGATGAAGTCACTTAAAGGTACCTTCATTCGTCGGGTAGTCATCGTTCGAAGAGGATGCTCCACGCCGGATGTCTTGAAGATGGACCCGCTCTGCGTCAGAAGGATGAAGATAGAAGATGCCGTCTGGATGAAGACTTCTGCCCGTCTGGAGGACCACTTCTGCCCGTCTGGAGGACCACTTCTGCCGGCTTCATTGCGGACATCTTGCCGCTTGGATGAAGACTTCTCCCAGTAAGTGGATCTTCGGAGGTTAGTGTTAGGATTTTTTAAGGGTGTATTGGGTGGGTTTTATTTTTAGGTTAGGGTTTTGGGCCGCAATAGAGCTAAATGCCCTTTTAAGGGCAATGCCCATCCAAATGCCCTTTTCAGGGCAATGGGGAGCTTAGGTTTATTTAGTTAGGGTTTTATTTGGGGGGTTGGTTGTGTGGGTGGTGGGTTTTACTGTTGGTGGGGTTGTGTGTGTTTTTTTTTACAGGTAAAAGGACCTTTTAAGGGCTATTGGTAGTTTAGTTTAGGCTAGGGTTTTTTTTTTTATTTTGGGTGGGCTTTTTTTATTTTGATAGGGCTATTAGATTAGGTGTAATTAGTTTAAACATCTTGTAATTTGTTTTTTATTTTCTGTAATTTATTGTTTTTTTTTTGTAATTTAGCTAATTGTATTTGATTTATTTAATTGTATTTCATTTAGGTCATTTATTTAATTGTAGTGTAGTGTTAGGTGTTAGTGTAACTTAGGTTAGGCTTTATTTTACAGGTAAATTTGTATTTATTTTAGCTAGGTAGTTAGTAAATAGTTAATAACTATTTAGTAACTATTCTACCTAGTTAAAATAAATACAAATTTGCCTGTAAAATAAAAATAAACCCTAAGCTAGATACAATGTAACTATTAGTTATATTGTAGCTAGCTTAGGGTTTATTTTACAGGTAAGTATTTAGTTTTAAATAGGAATTATTTAGTTATTAATAGTAGGTTTTATTTAGATTTATTTTAATTATATTTAAGTTAGGGGGTGTTAGGGTTAGGGTTTAGGAGTTAATAACTTTAGTATAGTGGCGGCGACGTTGGGGGCGGCAGATTAGGGGTTAATAAATGTAGGTAGGTGGCGGCGATGTTAGGGGCGGCAGATTGGGGTTAATAATATTTAACTAGTGCTAGTATATAATTAGTGCGCCAATGGTCTGAAAATCCACTGTCTGTATGACAGTGAGACACAATCACAGTGTTAAAAATCTAAATATATAACTATACGATACAAATCGTTATAGAAAAATACCCCATTCAAATTATATTAGGATACAAATGATTCTTAAGAAACAAATAAATTCTTCTTAGATATTAAAAGTGATAACATAATATAGTGGTGTCTTTGCAGCAAACACCCCAAAATAATAAGGTGATAAAACTGCAAGGGCACTGTAAATAATAAACACAGCAATGTGATAGAATTGTAAAATATTATAGTGAAAAAGTCCCAATGATCAAAGTTCAAAGTGTTACATATATGATGGGCGTAATGTCCAAATCACAGTAGGCAGGCTCTTCTCCAAAAGATCCCTGTTGGTGACCCAGGGGTGGATACTAAATAGAAAAAAAGATAAAAGAAGGCGCCAACATAGTGCGGTTACCAATGGGATGGAACACGCTTAGTAAATAATACCAGGTACTCACAGGATGAAAGACACTTGAGAAGTGTCACAGGTGCCTCCTGGACTCTCAGAGTTGTCCAGCTAACTCCCACTCCACTGTGGTGGTAAGGTTCCGCTTGTCTCTACCGATTAAGATGGCTCCGCTGGTGGTTGTGGCTCCCAGCCAGTATTCCAATAGGACTCTCTTGCGGTTTCCCCAAATCCAGCTATCCAGTTAAAATCCGTGCTCTCCGGTGAGAGGTGATACAGCAAGGATAAAAGTGGTTTGTGACGGTGGTAACAAACTACAATGTTGCCATTAAAAATATCAGAAAAGAAAGTTCGTGGCTGCAGTAATAAAATCAAAAAAGACTTTATTTACACAACGTTTCTCGGTCTGTACGTGACCGTTTCCTCAGGTGCATAAGTGTATATATACACTTATGCACCTGAGGAAACGGTCACGTACAGACCGAGAAACGTTGTGTAAATAAAGTCTTTTTTGATTTTATTACTGCAGCCACGAACTTTCTTTTCTGATTTTATTACTGCAGCCACGAACTTTCTTTTCTGATATTTTTAATGGCAACATTGTAGTTTGTTACCACCGTCACAAACCACTTTTATCCTTGCTGTATCACCTCTCACCGGAGAGCACGGATTTTAACTGGATAGCTGGATTTGGGGAAACCGCAAGAGAGTCCTATTGGAATACTGGCTGGGAGCCACAACCACCAGCGGAGCCATCTTAATCGGTAGAGACAAGCGGAACCTTACCACCACAGTGGAGTGGGAGTTAGCTGGACAACTCTGAGAGTCCAGGAGGCACCTGTGACACTTCTCAAGTGTCTTTCATCCTGTGAGTACCTGGTATTATTTACTAAGCGTGTTCCATCCCATTGGTAACCGCACTATGTTGGCGCCTTCTTTTATCTTTTTTTCTTTTTTTTAATATTTAACTAGTGTTTGCGAGGCGGAAGTGCAGCGGTTTAGGGGTTAATATGTTTATTCGAGTGTCTGCGATGTCCGGAGCGGCAGATTAGGGGTTAATAATTTAATTTTAGTGTTTGCAATGCGGGAGGGCCTCGGTTTAGGTGTTAATAGGTAGTTTATGAGTGTTAGTGTACTTTTCAGCACTTTAGTTATGAGTTTTATGCTACAGCATTGAACCATAAAACTCATAACTACTGACTTTAAAATGCGTTAGGAATCTTGACGGTATAAGGTGTACTGCTCACTTTTTGGCCTCCCATATCAGCGCTACAGAAGTCCCCATTGAAAAAAGACTATACGCAATTTGCGTATGTTGGTTTGCGGTAAGGCCAAAAAAGTGTGCGGCGCCCCTAAACCTGCAAGAGTCGTAATAGCAGCGGGCATGAAAAAGCAGCGTTAGAACCTGATAACGCTGCTTTTTCAGCTTACCGCAAAACTCGTAATCTAGCCATTGGTTAGTTAACTGCTACACTTAAACAGACAATCTTACTTTAACAGATAATCAATACAGCAGACCTACCCAGAGCAGGCTCCAAAGAGTTACTTTGCTCAATGTATAGGCTTGCTAGGCCCACACAGGTAAAAATAACCCTGCCCCTAATTACCCACACAGGAAACAAAAGAAAAAAAATTGGAAGTTGTCTTTCCTTCAGTTATAAACACTACAGCACCTATATAGAAGCCGTTTCTCCTTCAGTTACAAACACTGCAGAACCTATATAGAAGCCGTCTTTCCTTCAGTTACAAACACTGCAGAACCTATATAGAAGCCATCTTTCCTTCAGTTACAAACACTGCAGAACCTATATAGAAGCCGTCTTTCCTTCAGTTACAAACACTGCAGAACCCATATAGAAGCCATCTTTCCTTCAGTTACAAACACTACAGATCCTATATAGAAGCCGTCTTTCCTTCAGTTACAAACACTGCAGCACCTATATAGAAGCCATCTCTCCTTCAGTTACAAACACTGCAACACCTGTCACGCTCGGCTGCCGGGAGTTCCGGTGGTTCACCTCGCGTGCCTGGTTGCCTGGCAACGTCTCACTCTGCTGAGCCATCCCCTTCAGCTGACGTCAGGACTAGGCTTCTTATTCCAGTCTTCCTGTTCCTCCAGTGCCCGTTTGTTGTTAACTCCATGGCTGTTGTGAGTACTCAGTTTGTTCCTGAACCTTTGCTGGGATTACCTCGCTGTGTTTAACCCTCAAACTGCCTGATAACCTGTTGCCAAACTCTGCATTATTGACCACGCTTGTGCTTAACCCTCCAACTGCCTGATCACCTGTTGCCAAACTCTGCATTACTGACTACGCTTTGTTTAACCCTAAAACTGCCTGATAACAAGTTGCCAAACTCTGCATTATTGACCACGCTTGTGCTTAACCCTCAAACTGCCTGATTACCTGTTGCCAAACTCTGCATTACTGACTATGCTTTGTTTAACCCTCAAACTGCCTGATAACAAGTTGCCAAACTCTGCATTATTGACCACGCTTGTGCTTAACCCTCAAACTGCCTGATTACCTGTTGCCAGACTCTGCATCACTGACTACGCTGAGCTTAACCCTCAAATTGCCTGATTTCAAGTTACCTACTCCTGCATTATTAACTGTTTATTGTTTAACCCTTCTTCTGTCTGAGAATAAGTTGTCTTACCCTGCAACTCTGGTATTGTGGAGGACTATTCCTGAACTACGTGGAGGACTATTCCTGAACTACCTGATTATAGTTCCCTATTCTGAAGTTTATCCGGCTGCTATCAAGATTTCCATTACTCTTTCCAGAGGACTCAGACCAACACTGCTCCATATCGTGAGTACCTTGTTTTATAGAAGTTGTCGTGGGGTCACGTCCTGGATTAAACTTAGAGTGCAAGGGTGTTGTTTTAGTTCGCCCTAGCATTTGGGTCTTCTTCTGGACTTTACCTAACCTGACAGCACCTATATAGAAGCCATCTTTCCTTCAGCTACAAACACTGCAGCACCTATATAGAAGCCATCTTTCCTTCAGTTACAAACACTGCAGCACCTATATAGAAGCCATCTTTCCTTCAGTTACAAACACTGCAGAACCTATATAGAAGCCATCTTTCCTTCAGTTACAAACACTGCAGCACCTATATAGAAGCCATCTTTCCTTCAGTTACAAACACTGCAGAACCTATATAGAAGCCGTCTCTCCTTCAGCTACAAACACTGCAGAACCTATATAGAAGCCGTCTTTCCTTCAGTTACAAACACTGCAGCACCTATATAGAAGCCGTCTTTCCTTCAGTTACAAACACTGCAGAACCTATATAGAAGCCGTCTTTCCTTCAGTTACAAATACTGCAGAACCTATATAGAAGCCGTCTTTCCTTCAGTTACAAACACTGCAGAACCTATATAGAAGCTGTCTTTCCTTCAGCTACAAACACTGCAGCACCTATATAGAAGCCGTCTTTCCTTCAGTTACAAACACTGCAGCACCTATATAGAAGCCATCTTTCCTTCAGTTACAAACACTGCAGAACCTATATAGAAGCCGTCTCTCCTTCAGCTACAAACACTGCAGAACCTATATAGAAGCCGTCTTTCCTTCAGTTACAAACACTGCAGCACCTATATAGAAGCCGTCTCTCCTTCAGCTACAAACACTGCAGCACCTATATAGAAGCCGTCTTTCCTTCAGTTACAAACACTGCAGCACCTATATAGAAGCCTTCTTTCCTATAGTTACAAACACTGCAGCACCTATATAGAAGCCGTCTCTCCTTCAGCTACAAACACTGCAGCACCTATATAGAAGCCGTCTTTCCTTCAGTTACAAACACTGCAGAACCTATATAGAAGCCGTCTTTCCTTCAGTTACAAACACTGCAGAACCTATATAGAAGCCGTCTTTCCTTCAGCTACAAACACTGCAGCACCTATATAGAAGCCGTCTTTCCTTCAGTTACAAACACTGCAGCACCTATATAGAAGCCGTCTTTCCTTCAGCTACAAACACTGCAGCACCTATATAGAAGCCATCTTTCCTTCAGTTACAAACACTGCAGCACCTATATAGAAGCCGTCTTTCCTTCAGTTACAAACACTGCAGCACCTATATAGAAGCCGTCTCTCCTTCAGCTACAAACACTGCAGCACCTATATAGAAGCCGTCTTTCCTTCAGTTACAAACACTGCAGCACCTATATAGAAGCCATCTCTCCTTCAGCTACAAAAACTGCAGCACCTATATAGAAGCCTTCTTTCCTTCTGTTACAAACACTGCAGAACCTATATAGAAGCCGTCTCTCCTTCAGCTACAAACACTGCAGCACCTATATAGAAGCCGTCTTTCCTTCAGTTACAAACACTGCAGAACCTATATAGAAGCCGTCTTTCCTTCAGTTGCAAACACTGCAGAACCTATATAGAAGCCGTCTTCCTTCAGCTACAAACACTGCAGCACCTATATAGAAGCCGTCTTTCCTTCAGTTACAAACACTGCAGCACCTATATAGAAGCCGTCTCTCCTTCAGTTACAAATACTGCAGCACCTATATAGAAGCCGTCTCTCCTTCAGCTACAAACACTGCAGCACCTATATAGAAGCCTTCTTTCCTTCTGTTACAAACACTGCAGAACCTATATAGAAGCCGTTTCTCCTTCAGCTACAAACACTGCAGCACCTATATAGAAGCCGTCTTTCCTTCAGTTACAAACACTGCAGAACCTATATAGAAGCCGTCTTTCCTTCAGTTACAAACACTGCAGAACCTATATAGAAGCCGTCTTTCCTTCAGTTACAAACACTGCAGCACCTATATAGAAGCCGTCTTTCCTTCAGTTACAAACACTGCAGAACCTATATAGAAGCCGTCTTTCCTTCAGCTACAAACACTGCAGCACCTATATAGAAGCCGTCTCTCCTTCAGCTACAAACACTGCAGCACCTATATAGAAGCCTTCTTTCCTTCTGTTACAAACACTGCAGAACCTATATAGAAGCCGTCTCTCCTTCAGCTACAAACACTGCAGCACCTATATAGAAGCCGTCTTTCCTTCAGTTACAAACACTGCAGAACCTATATAGAAGCCATCTTTCCTTCAGTTACAAACACTGCAGAACCTATATAAAAGCCGTCTTCCTTCAGCTACAAACACTGCAGCACCTATATAGAAGCCGTCTTTCCTTCAGTTACAAACACTGCAGCACCTATATAGAAGCCGTCTCTCCTTCAGTTACAAACACTGCAGCACCTATATAGAAGCCATCTCTCCTTCAGCTACAAACACTGCAGCACCTATATAGAAGCCTTCTTTCCTTCTGTTACAAACACTGCAGAACCTATATAGAAGCCGTCTCTCCTTCAGCTACAAACACTGCAGCACCTATATAGAAGCCGTCTTTCCTTCAGTTACAAACACTGCAGAACCTATATAGAAGCCGTCTTTCCTTCAGCTACAAACACTGCAGCACCTATATAGAAGCCGTCTTTCCTTCAGTTACAAACACTGCAGAACCTATATAGAAGCCGTCTTTCCTTCAGTTACAAACACTGCAGCACCTATATAGAAGCCGTCTTTCCTTCAGTTACAAACACTGCAGAACCTATATAGAAGCCGTCTTTCCTTCAGCTACAAACACTGCAGCACCTATATAGAAGCCGTCTTTCCTTCAGTTACAAACACTGCAGCACCTATATAGAAGCCGTCTTTCCTTCAGTTACAAACACTGCAGAACCTATATAGAAGCCGTCTTTCCTTCAGTTACAAACACTGCAGCACCTATATAGAAGCCGTCTTTCCTTCAGTTACAAACACTGCAGCACCTATATAGAAGCCGTCTTTCCTTCAGTTACAAACACTGCAGCACCTATATAGAAGCCGTCTTTCCTTCAGTTACAAACACTGCAGAACCTATATAGAAGCCGTCTTTCCTTCAGTTACAAACACTGCAGCACCTATATAGAAGCCGTCTTTCCTTCAGTTACAAACACTGCAGCACCTATATAGAAGCCGTCTTTCCTTCAGTTACAAACACTGCAGCACCTATATAGAAGCCGTCTTTCCTTCAGCTACAAACACTGCAGAACCTATATAGAAGCCGTCTTTCCTTCAGTTACAAACACTGCAGCACCTATATAGAAGCCGTCTTTCCTTCAGTTACAAACACTGCAGCACCTATATAGAAGCCGTCTTTCCTTCAGTTACAAACACTGCAGAACCTATATAGAAGCCGTCTTTCCTTCAGTTACAAACACTGCAGAACCTATATAGAAGCCGTCTTTCCTTCAGTTACAAACACTGCAGCACCTATATAGAAGCCGTCTTTCCTTCAGCTACAAACACTGCAGCACCTATATAGAAGCCGTCTTTCCTTCAGCTACAAACACTGCAGAACCTATAAAGAAGCCGTCTTTCCTTCAGCTACAAACACTGCAGCACCTATATAGAAGCCGTCTTTCCTTCAGTTACAAACACTGCAGAACCTATATAGAAGCCATCTTTCCTTCAGTTACAAACACTGCAGAACCTATATAGAAGCCGTCTCTCCTTCAGCTACAAACACTGCAGAACCTATATAGAAGCCGTCTTTCCTTCAGCTACAAACACTGCAGTACCTATATAGAAGCCGTCTCTCCTTCAGCTACAAACACTGCAGCACTTATATAGAAGCAGTCTTTCCTTCAGCTACAAACACTGCAGCACCTATATAGAAGCCGTCTCTCCTTCAGAGGTGTGCACCGAATTACAGATAAAAGTATTTAAGCACTGTTTAAGTAGTATTTATACCTCTATCTGCTTATATGTTTCTTTACAGTAAAGTCATAATTAGACATTCATGATTTAGACAGAGAATACAATTTTAAACAACTTTCCAATTTACTTCTATAATATAATTGGCTTCCTTCTCTTGTTATCCTTTGCTGAAAGATTTAGCTATGTAAGCTAAGGATCAGCAAAGAACCTAGGTTCTAGCTGCTGATTAGTGGCCATATATATACCGATTGTCATTGGCTCACCCATGTGTTCAGTTAGAAACCAGTAGGGCATTGCTGCTCCTTCACCAAATGATACCATGAGAATGAAGCAAATTTGATAATAGAAGTTAACTGGAAAGTTGTTTAAAATTGCATGTTCTACCTAAATCATGAAAGAAAAATGTTGGGTTTCATGTCGCTTAAGCACTGGATTGCTACTTGCCCCTTTAAAGGGACACTGAACCCAAATTTTTTCTTTTGTGATTCAGATAGAGCAGGCAATTTTAAGCAACTTTCTAATTTACTCCTATAAGCAAATTTTCTTTGTTCTCTTGCTATCTTTATTTGAAAAAGAAAGCATCTAAGCTAAGGAGCCAGACAATTTTTGGTTCAGACAATGGACAGCAAGGACAACCCAGGTTGTTCACCAAAAATGGGCCAGCATCTAAACTTAAATTCTTTCTTTACAAATAAAGATACCAAGAGAATGAAGAAAATGTGATACTAGAAGAAAATTAGAAAGTTGCTTAAAATTGCTGCTCTATCTTAATCACGAAAGAAAAAATTTGGGTTCAGTGTCCCTTTAAGTAACAAGATGCCCATTCTAAAGTTTAAACCGGGGATGGAGTGAGGGCAGCGACATAATTTATCCAGGTAAACAACAACATATAGAGAGCAACAGGGCTCCAGAATCAAAGTTGGTGGATGATCAGGAGTTCATTTATCCATTGTCTTTTATATCAATATTATGTGTTTGATTGTTTAATTATGGCTCCGTTGCTTGCACTTTTTTTATTTGTATAACCCCTGAAAAGTGGTTAAACACATAGTAAAAGTCAGCTTCAGAGCAGCAATGCACTACTAGGAGGTAGCTGAACACATCTGGAGAGCCAATGGCATGAGGCATAGATGCATGGCCAACAATCACCAGCTAGCTCCTAGAAATGCATTACTGCTCCTGCGCTTACCTAGGTATGCTTTTCAACAAAGGATACCAAGATGTTAAATGTAAATTTGATAGCATAAGTAAATTGAGAAGTTTCTTAAAGGGAAAGGAAAGTCAAAATTAAACTTTCATGATTCAGATAGAGGGCGAGATTACATATGCGACGTAAGTTTCAGCGCAACTGCTGAAACCCATGCAAACCATAAGTTCAACTCGCCCATCGGTGAATTACATATACGACGCTGGCAGATCATATACTGCCATAAGTCAGATAAACTGGCGACATTCAGAAATGTTCGGAAATACACATTTCTGGAGTCGCCAGTGACTTATGGCAGTTTATGAACTACCGGTGCCCAAGTAAAAAACAAAAAAAGTTAAAATCGCCCGTAAAAATCTAACCAGCCTTCCAAAAATTAAAGCATTAACTCCTAAACCACCAACCACCAACATCGCAATCTAATTTAATACACTATTAACCCCTAATCCACCAACCCCCACATCGCAGAGTACCTAATAAAGTTATCAATCCAAATCTGCCCCAAACTACCTGATTAACCTATTAACCCCTAAACTGCCAACCCCCCACAACGCAAACTACCTGATTAACCTCTAAACCGTCAACCCCCCATAACGCAAAGTATTAAACTAATAACTATGCCCCCTAACCTAACACCCCCTAAATTAAAATTAAAAACAAAAAAAGACACCCCAAAACAAAAACACCCCCTAATCTAACAATAAACTACCAATAGCCCTTAAAAGTGCATTTTGTAGGGCATTGCCCTAAATTTAACATCTCTTTTACTTAAAAAAGTACCCCCTAACAGTAAAACCCACCCAACCCCCCAAAATAAAAAAGACCTAACTTAAAAAAATCTATTCTTTACTATTGCCCCTAAAGGGGCATTTGTATGGGCATTGACCTTAAAAGGGCAATCAGCTCTTTAGTGCCCATTAAAAAAATAAAAAGCCCTAATCTATAAAAATAAACACCCTAAAAAATATTTAAAAAAAACTAACACTAACCCAAAAAAGGTACTCACCATTGGCTATAACTTCTTTCTTTAAAAACAATTCCATAATGGGGAATAGGATAACCTGTCAGGCATTATAATAAACATAATTCTATAAACTGGACTGTAGGTGATACATAGTTACATGTAAAAGCATATTTATGCAATATTTATATTTAATTAAGGTTTTAACTATGAATTTACAGTAAATATTTCACATTCCAATGTTCTGCACATAAGTATTATATACATATATATATATACGGTATATATATAAATACATAGAGGCCAAATGATCAAATGTCTGTCGGACCTGATCCGACAGTGCGGATCAGGTCCGACAGATATCGCTGAATGCGGAGAGCAATACGCTCTCTGTATTCAGCATTGCACCAGCAGCTCACAAGAGCTGCTGGTGCAACGCAGCCCCCTGCAGACTTGCGGCCAATGGGCCGCCAGCAGGGAGGTGTCAATCAAACCGATCGTACTCGATTGGGTTGAATTGTGGTGATTCCTGTCCGCCTGCTCAGAGCAGGCGGACAGGGTTATGGAGCAGCGGTCTTTAGACCGCTGCTTCATAACTGCTGTTTCTGGCGAGTCTTCAGACTCGCCAGAAACACGGGCCATCAAGCTCCATTTGGAGCTTGATAAATGGGCCTCATAGTGTTATAAGTATTTATAAATAGATATTTCTATATATATATATATATCTGTATATATCTATACCAATATATAATTATCTACATATAGGTATACATATATCTTGTACCAAAAAACCATCAGATATATGTAGAAATGTGTATTTATGAATAAATAGAACATATTCTCTTAGGTGCAGAACATTGGAATGTGAAATATTCATATTTCATGTTTGTTTAGAGCAAAGGAGAATATGTGATTGGCTTTGAGCAAGAGTGGGGTGTTAGGAGATGGATTTCCGGATTTCAGAAACCGTGAGTAGATCTTCTGGAGTTAGTGTAAAGTTGTCTTGTTTTTTATTGGGGGGGGTTTAAGATTAGGGTTTGGGCTCTTTTAAGGGCAATGCAAAAGAGCTAAATGCCCTTTTAAGAGCAATGCCCATACAAATGCCCCTTTAGGGACAATGGTAGCTTAGTTTTTTTAGAGTTAGGTTTTTTATTTTAGGGGGTTGGTTGGATGGTGGGTTTTACTGTTGGGGGGACTTTGTATTTTTTTACAGGTAAAAGAGCTGATTTATTTAGGGCAATGCCCTACAAAAGGCCCTTTTAAGGGCTATTGGTAGCTTATTGTAGGCTAAGGGGTGCTTTTATTTTCGGGGGGGGGGGGGTATTTTTATAGGGCTATTAGATTAGGTGTAATTGTTTTTATTTTTGATAATTTTGTTTATTTTTTTATCTTAGTGTTTTTTATTTTTTGTGATTTTAGTGTTAATTATTTTTTGTAAACTTAGATTTTTTAAATTTTTCGTAGGTTTGGTTTTTTAGTTGTAATTTAGATTTTTTTATTTTTTTCGTAGTGTTAGGTTTTTTAAATTTGTAATTTAGATATTTTAATTGGTAGTATTTTTTATTTTATTAGATTAGATATGTTAGGTTAATTTATAGTTTAATGTTAGGTTTATTTTTATTTCACAGGTAAGTTTTTATTTATTTAAATATAGTTATATTGTAATTTTAATTTAAAGTTAGGGGGGTGTTAGGTTTAGGGGATAATAGTTTAATTTAGTGTTTTGCGATGTGGGGGGCCGGCGGTTTAGGGATTAATAGGTTTATTTAGTGGTGGAGATGTGGGAGGCCGGAGGTTTAGGGGTTAATAACTTTATTTAGTGGAGGCGATGTCGGGAGCGGCGGATTAGGGATTAATAAACTTATTCAATTGTATTAGACTTTGGGGTTTATGTTAGGGTGTTAGGTTTAAAGTAACTTTTTTTTTCCCATAGACATCAATAGGGTTGCGTTACGGCGATCGCCATTCCGCACTTCAAATGTTAGAAAAAAAACTAACACTCTCTCCCCATTGATGTGTTTGGGGGAAAGCGTGCACGAGCACGTCAAAGCCGCCCTTGGCTTTTGTGCGGTATAGAGCTTAACGCCACCATATTGCACGCACAAGGAGGATTTTCAGTAACTCGTAATGGCAGCGCTATGGGGGGGGGTGAAATAACGCAACTTTTGCTGCGTTCATTTCGCACCCTGTTTAGCACAAAAGTCGTAATCTAGGTAAGTGTTAATTAGCGCTTCACTTGTAAACTGGCCCTAACAGTTTTAAAAAAATGGTACTGCTCCTTATCACTTAATATTCAAAACGATAAATCTGCAGCAAAAAATGCTCCACCAATCTTTACTAAATTGTGTGTGCTGCTAGGTTTGAGACACTGCGCAGTGGTTGGTGAGCTGTAAAGTTTTAGCTGCAAAAAATGGATAAAGTCATACTCAGTATCCATTTGGCAGAAGAGGTTTGTGGAGGGTGTAGTCCCTGTAATTGGCTTTCACAATGTTGTAGTTTGAAGGGCAGTGAGCACCTTTGAAGGTCAGTTTCGCTCAAGACCAGCAGGGCTCTCCAGGTGCTTTGTGGTTGCTAAGGACATAGGGGCCGATTTATCAAGCTCCATATGGAGCTTGATGCCCCTGTTTCCACACGATCTTCAAGCTTGCCAGAAACAGAAGCTAAAGACCGCAGCTCCAAAACTTGTCCGCCTGCTCTGACACCGCGGACAGAAATCAACCCGATTGAATACGATCGGGTTGATTGACACCCCCTGCTAGCGACCGATTCAATCTGCAGGGGGTAGCATTGAGCCAGCAGTTCACAAGAACTGCTGGTGCAATGTCAGGAATTCTGCTCTTGCATCACACTACCTGTCCAAACTCCTCCCAGCTTCTCTTTTTAACAGCTACGCGCCTCAAACCGGATGCTTAGTATTTTGATTGAAGACTCTTACTGCAGCTAGAATCCTAAGCTCCAGTCATAATACTGCTATATCTTGTGACAACGATTTTTGAATGCAAATAACTACCTGTCTGCGCTCCAATTACAGTTACTTCCTACAAACAGGTGGTCTCATAGCTTATACACAGCTATCATAGAAAATTGAACTTATATCTCCTCTTACCGCATCGCTATCCTCTGTCAGCTCTCACCAAGGTTCACTTCCTGATCTCGGAGTTCAGCCGACGGACTCGGTTACCTCCTCCGCTCCTCTCAACAGTAACAACCATGTTCCAAGGTAGGATCAGCAAGTTGCAGAACGTAATACAAACTAAGCAAATTGAAAATTAGTTCACTTAGTCTGATATTCGAACTAAATGCCGAACTTACTCTGACGGGTCATTCTGCCTGGGAGATCCATACAGTGACGTCAGCAGTGAATCTAACTAAAGCTGATACTTAATGTTATTAGAGATGGCGCTGTTACTAAGTTTCTGAACTGATACAACTTACAGCAACAAGTCTGCTGGTAACTCAGACGTGATACATTCCTGCAGTACTATTTATGTTACAGTTTCGCTTCTGCTCACAACTTAGAATTTCTGGTGCAGAGCAGTTACGTTAATTTTGCGGAAGTAACTTCACTATCACTTACCTCAACTACTTAAAGCCATAGTAGTTTTTAAGGTGACAGTGATACAATCATTATTTAAAGGCACAGTACATTTCCAAAAGTCTGTAGTTGTGATCCACTAGAAACCAAAGTTTCATACATATCTTACATAATACTAAGCCAACTAAATGGATCCAACAGACTTACCGCAGATAGTTTATAATCTATCACAGAGAGTTGACCAATTAGGACAAGGTCTAAGAGACCTAGAAATTGAAAATCAATCCCTTAGGAAGATCATCAGAGATTCCATGTCACAAAAATCACAGCAACCAGAACCCACGCCAGAACCTATTGTGTCATTACCTAAACCCTTTTCTGGTGATAGGAAGTTATATCACCAGTTCAAAAATGCCTGTTTACTACTGTTTAACCTAAAGCCAAAAACCTATAGTTCTGAGTGGATTAAGGCACTGACAATAATATCCTTTCTGAGGGGTGAGCCTAGGGTCTAGGAAGACTCTTTCTTTGAAAACGATAATCCCATATTAGGGTCATTGGATGAGTTCCTGAAGAACATGGATGAACTATACTTCGATACTAATGTACAGTTGACTGCAGAAGCCTCTATGCGCAACCTCAAACAAGGAAAGTGTGCAGTCAAAGACTACATCACTGAGTTTAAGCAGTATGCCACAGACTCACAGTGGAATCCGATCGCTCTAAGGAACCAGTTCAGGCTAGGCTTAACTGAAAATATTAAAGATGAGCTTGCTCGCACTGATCTCCCAAAAACTTTAGCATCATTAATGAAGTTGGCTATCCAAATAGACCGCAGACTGAGAGAAAGGCGCTCCGAACGCTATCATAGTGAACAACAACCACGTATGTATCCCAATATAACTCAAACACCTCCTGTGATCAAAACAACTGTAGAACCTATGAAGATAGGCCTGGCCAGGGGTCCACTAACCCCAGAAGAACGGAGTCGACGTAGATCAAACCAGTTATGCATGTACTGTGCAAACCCTACCCACACAGTAAAGGACTGTCTGATACTCCAGAGATCAAAGAAATGTAAGTCATATAATATTTACGCATCCCAGACTATCAGAAATAATCCAACTTACTGTGTTCTTTCTCTGTTTTTACAGTGGGACCAAGCCAACCTCTCCACTGAAGCTATTCTAGATTCAGGAGCCTATGGCAATTTTATTAATAGTGCTCTTGTTAAAAAGAATAAAATACCAATTGTGTTAAAACATACAGCTGTTTCAATTCATGTCATTGATGGTTCTACTATAGACACTGGTCCCATCACCCATCAAACTATCCCACTATTAGTAAAAACCTTGTCTGGTCATACATAATATATTGTATTTGATGTATTACCTTCACCTCTTTTCCCCATGGTATTAGGTATATCCTGGTTACAAAAGCACCAACCCACGATAAACTGGAAAACTTTGGAAATATCACTTAATTCTTCAGAATGCTTCCAATCCTTCTTCCCTCCTAAAGTTCTCCTACAAGTTCTAGAAGACTTTTTAGGTCTACCGGTTGAATATCGAGAATTTACTGATGTCTTTAGCAAACAGGAGGCGGAATCATTACTGACACACCGTGTCTACGATTGCCCAATAGACATAAAGCCTGGATCTACCATACCATACGGGCACCTGTATCCTCTTAGTCAACTGGAGCTTGACCACCTTAAAGCTTACTGGAAGAAAACCTACACAAAAGATTCATTAGGCCATCCACATCCTCCACAGGAGCAGGAATGTTCTTTGTAAAGAAAAAGGATGACTCATTACGTCCTATCATAGACTACCGTGAATTAAACAAAAGGACCATAAAAAATCGGTACCCACTCCCTTTAATTCCGGAACTCATTGAATGACTCTATGAGGCCAAAATATTCAGCAAGTTGGACTTAAGGGGAGCATACAACCTTGTGCGTATTAGAGAAGATGATGAGTGGCTGATGGCATTCAGGACCAGGTATGGCTTATACAAGTACCTGGTCATGCCTTTCGGGTTGTGTAATGCCCCAGCCACCTTCCAACACTTTATCAACGACGTATTCAGAGATCTTCTAGATGTATACCTAGTCGTCTACCTCGATGACATACTCATCTACTCCAACACTTATGATGAACATGTCAAACATGTTCGTTGGGTTCTCTCCAGAATAAGTGAACACCGTTTGTATGCCAAACCAGAGAAATGCGAATTTCACACCACTGAAATATCTTTCTTGGGCTATCATATTAGCCCCACTGGCATCAGAATGCAAGACAATAAAGTGGAAACAGTAAAGAGTTGGCCTCCCCCAACAACAAAGAAAGAACTAAAAAGTTTTCTAGGATTTTCTAACTACTATAGAAAATTTATTAAAGATTTCTCAAAGATTGCAAAACCTTTGATGCAACTCACAAGTTCCACCAACCAATTTCGTGGGAATTCTGATGCAACAAAAGCCTTCGATCTCCTCAAAACTAAATTCACCACTGCTCCTATCTTGAGATTCCCTGACCTAAAGCTACAATATACCCTTGAGGTGGATTCTTCTGATTACGCCATCGGTGCTATCTTATCCCAGAAAACATCATTAACAGAACCTCTACACCCAGTCGCTTATTTTTCTAAGGTACTAAGTCCCGCCGAGATTAACTATCCCATCGGAGAAAAGGAACTCCTAGCTATTAAAAGAGCTCTCGAACATTTGAGACATCTCTTAGAAGGAACATATCAACCAATCATCATCTATACTGACCAACAAAACCCTATATTCACGTCAGGTCCGTTGGAGTCTATATTTCACACGTTTTAATTTTCATATAATCTACAGACCTTCAAGCAAGAATGGTAAAGCAGACGCTCTCTCCCGTAAGGATAAAAAAAACAATTATCAACCTACCTCGACAAGAATCATTCCCACAGAAAGGTTCATTGGATTATCCCCTTACTTTATCAGGGAACTAAAGAATTCCTTAATCTCTGAAGATCAGCTACCTTCCAAACAGCTAACAAAAGGTTTTGATGGGTTGTATTATCATGAAAACAGATTATACATCCCGAAAGGTCTAAGGCTTTAAATTCTAAAATCGCATCATGTTTCTCCTCTATCAGGTCATCTGGGAGAACTTTTGAACACCTATCTAGGCATTATTGGTGGCCATCCATGAGAGACTCTATTAAGAATTACATACAATCTTGTACTATCTGTGCAACTTCAAAATCTGAGAAAAGAACCCCGTATGGACTCTTGATACCCTTGCCTATACCTGACCGGCCATGGCAACATCTGTCACTAGACTTCATTGTTGATCTACCACAGTCAGCTAATATGAATACCATCCTCATAGTAATCGACATTCTAACAAAGATGGCCCATTTCATACCCTTTCACAAACTTCCCACTTCTTCGGAAACAGCTCAACTCTTTCTTACCAATGTTGTGAAACTTCATGGACTTCCTGCCATACTAACATCAGACCGAGGTACTCAATTTACCTCAAGATTTTGGAAGGTCTTATGTAACCAATTAGAAATTGATCATCGATTCACAACCTCCTTACACCCACAAACGAACGGTCAAGCTGAACGATTAAATCAATGGTTAGAACAATATATCAGGTGTTACTGCTCATACCGACAAAGTGATTGGGTAAAGTACTTGCCCATGGTAGAATTTGCATTTAATGATTTCCTGAACTCTTCCACACAAATGACTCCGTTCCAAGAAAATTATGGATTTCATCCTACCTCCATTCCCTTCCCAATGACAAGTACTGAAAGTAAGTCCGATTGCCCAGCCACCAACGATCTGACTAGTACATTACAGGATAACTTTAGACACCTTAGAGAGAATATCGATTCCTCGCAACAATGTCAAAAGAAAGATTATCTAACAAATAAGAGCATGTGATTTTTTACAACAATGGCTGTTTGCTTCTACTGAACATAGATGTATATGTATATATATGTGTCTGTGTGTGTGTGCGTGTTTTGTATTTGTGTGTGTGTGTGCGTGTGTGTGTGTGTTTGTGTGTGTGTGTGTTTATGTGTGTGTGTGTTTATGTGTGTGTGTTTGTGTGTGTGTGTGTTTGTGTGTGCATGTGAGTCTTATTTTGAATTTAATTTTGAATTTCCTTTTCCTTTAACAACCCCCAAAAAACTAAACAATTTACTTAAAATATTCAGCATTTGTAACCACTGAGGGTGCCCACAAAATGACTAAGTTTCAAACTAAGCTTTTTATAAAATATATCCTTAAAAACAGAAACATATACAACTACGTTCACCAATAGAAACAAATATACTCTATTTTCTATTCCTGTATTATTTTGCTGAACAGATTTAATTTACACTATTGCTACACAGTCATTAATACGCAGCCAAGAAAGAAAATTAAAACCTAAACTTAAACTAAAAACATTACTTTAAAAAAAAAAATACAAAAATAAAAATCCTACATTACAAAAATAAAACTACATTACAAAAATTATAAAAAAAAACTACTATTACCAAAAATAAAAAACTTACCATTACAAAAAATAAACAAACGAAATTATCCAAAATAAAAAAACGATTCCTATTCCAATACCGCTATAAAAAAAAACCCCGGAAACCCCCCCCCCCCCAATCTACAAATAATTTATCAATAGCCCTTAAAATTGCCTTTTGTAGGGCATTGCCCTAAAGCTAACAGCTCTTTTGCATAAAAAAAATAAAACAATTACCTCCTAACATTACAACCCACCACCCCCCAAAAATAAAAAAAATCCTAATCTACCCATTGCCCCGAAAAGGGCATTTGGATGGGCATTGCCCTTAAAAGGGCATTCAGCTCCTTTTCTGCCCATTAAAA
Organism: Bombina bombina; assembly: GCF_027579735.1. Classification (NCBI taxonomy): domain Eukaryota; kingdom Metazoa; phylum Chordata; class Amphibia; order Anura; family Bombinatoridae; genus Bombina; species Bombina bombina. Next base: position 207,486,079 of record NC_069505.1, on the reverse strand, counting down.
ATAAAAAAGCCAGAGGGGTCAATTTACCAATGTCTGGCGGACATGATACGCTGAATGCCGACAGCATATGACATTTAACATGCAATTTAACATTTAACATGCAATGCCGCCTCCTGCAGATTTGCAGCAAATAGGCCACTAGCAGGGGATGTCAATCAACCTGATCGTATAGGATCAGGCGGATTGTTGTCCGCAGCCTTAGAGGATGCATACGAGTTAAGGAGCAGCGGTCTTAAGACCGCTGCTTCTTAACTGCAGTTTCCGGCGAGCCTGAAGGTTTGCGCAGAAACAGGGGCATCAGGGGCCATTAGGACCTTGATAAATCGGCCCCAGAATCTTAACAATAAAAACCCACCCAAAAAAACAAAACAAAAACTAACACTAACCCCAAAATTGGTACTCACCAATGATGAAGGGTGGTGCTCGATCTTCATCCCTGCTGCGCTCTATCTTCATCCATCGTGGGACCATCTTCTTCAATCTTCATCCAGGCCGCGGTGCATCTTCTATCTTTATCCTGGTGGCGGCTGTGAAGTCTTCGGCGATGTCGGTGATCCTCTTCAGAGCATCAACAGGGAGGTCCTCTTTATGTGATCTTCAGCCGCACACTGAGGATTGAATGCAAAGTACCCCTTTTATATAGGGGTACCCTTGCATTTCTATTGGCTGATCAAATGAAATAAGCCAATAGGATGAAAGCTGCTTTCATCCTATTGGCTGATTTGAATTTGAAATCAAACATTAATCCTCTAATTTGATTTTAAAGGGGGTGTTTAAGACGCAAAGACAAAAACCATGGAAACAAAGATTGATACAACACTAAAAAAGGTATTTACTCATGTCTGACACATAATCAGAAATCGTCTGATATCTAGTTTCAAATAATTTTATTTTGCTTATCTGTATTACAACACAAAAATGTGACCTTTTTAACATTACTTAGTTTCCATTTGTTCATTAAATGCAGATCAATTGTAACTAACTAACTAACTATCTAACCAGCTAACTAACTGACTGACTAACTAACTGGACTAACTAACTGACTGATTGACTAACTAACTAACTAACTGATTGATTAACTAACTGACTGACTTACTAATTAACTAACTAACTAACTAACTAACTGATTGACTAACTAACTGACTGACTAACTAACTGACTGACTAACTAACTAACTAACTTACTAAGGCCCCAATTCTAAAAAAAATCGCCAGTCAAGACATAGGGGCCTATTTATCAAGCCGTCAACCGCAGATACGCTGGAATTCCGCAGCGTAATTGTGGAGAGCCTGATTCCCCTTATTTATCAAACCCTACAGACCAGCAAAAGTAGAATTTTGTGACGTAACATACAATCCGCCGGTCAAAGTCTGACACAGAACGATGTTTACGTCATTACAGATGTTCCGAATGCAAATTCGGCACTATCTGACTACTTTTGTAAGTTAAAAAATTTCTACCAGGTACGCTTGGCACTATTCTGGCCCAGCGTACCTGGTTTTCAATCCGCCACCCTGGAGGCGGCGGATGCCATAGGAATCAATGGGAGCCTGAAAGCAGCGAAAGCTCATGTTTGCTGCTGCCCGATATCCCATGATTCCTATGGGAGAATAAAGTTATGTTTACACCTAACACCCTAACATGTACCCCGAGTCTAAACACCCCTAATCTGCTGCTCCCGACACCGCCGCCACCTACATTATGTTATTAACCCCTAATCTGCCCCCCTACACCGCCGCCACCTACATTATGTTATTAACCCCTAATCTGCCGTCCCCAATGTCACCGCCACTATATTAAATTTATTAACCCCTAAACCTAAGTCTAACCCTAACACCCCCTAACTTAAATCTAATTTAAATAAATATAAATAAAATTACTATCATTACCTACATTATTCCTATTTAAAACTAAATACTTACCTATAAAATAAACCCTAAGATAGCTACAATATAACTAATAGTTACATTATATCTAGCTTAGGGTTTATTTTTATTTTACTGGCAAGTTTGTATTTATTTTAACTAGGCAGAATAGTTATTAAATACTTATTAACTATTTAATAACTACCTAGCTAAAATAAATACAAAAGTACCTGTAAAATAAAACCTAACCTAAGTTACAATAACACCTAACACTACACTACAATTGAATACAATTAAATAAATTCCATACAATTAACTAAATTATATACAATTATCTAAAGTACAAAAAAACCCACTAAATTACAGAAAATAATAAACAAATTACAGAAATTTAAACTAATTACACCTAATCTAATAGCCCTATCAAAATAAAAAAAGCCCCCCAAAATAAAAAAAAATACCTAGCCTAAACTAAACTACCAATAGCCCTTAAAAGGGCCTTTTGCGGGGCATGGCCCCAAAGTAATCAGCTCTTTTACCTGTAAAAAAAAATACAAACAACCCCCCCAACAGTAAAACCCACCACCCACACAACCAACCCCCCATTGCCCTGAAAAGGGCATTTGGATGGGCATTGCCCTTAAAAGGGCAGTTAGCTCTTTTACAGGCCCAAAGCCCTAACCTAAAAATAAAACCCACCCAATACACCCTTAAAAAACCTAAAAATAACCCCCTGAAGATCGGCTTACCGGGAGACGCCTTCATCCAAGCCGGGCAGAAGTGGTCCTCCAGACGGGCAGAAGCCTTCATCCAAGCCGGGCAGAAGTGGTCATCCAGATGGCACCTTCTATCTTCATCCATCCGGCGCGGAGCGGGTCCATCTTCAAGACATCTGACGTGAAGCATCCTCTTCGGCCGACGACTACCCGATGAATGAAGGTTCCTTTAAGTGAAGTCATCCAAGATGGCGTCCCTTAGATTCCGATTGGCTGATAGAATTCTATCAGCCAATCAGAATTAAGGTAGAAAAAATCCTATTGGCTGATGCAATCGTGCATGAGCATGTACGACCAGCTCACGGCAAAATTTTGCTCAATGCTCACTTCTTGTCTTTTAACGACAGGTTTCTGAAAACTCGTAATACCAGCGCTGCATGTAAGTGAGCGGTGAGACAAAACTGCTTGTTAGCACCGCACAGCCTCTAACACAAAACTCGTAATCTGGGCCAAAGTTTTCATTGCAGCACAAGTCTACCAAAAAGCAAATTCTGTAAGAACAAATGCTGCACATCAAGTAGCTGGTCAGGGGGATTTGCAGCATTTTAATAACCTAGGTTAGAGATCTCGCTTTTGGTCCTCTCTAAGGGGCGGATTACAAGTTGCGCGGTATGGCTTTACCGTGCGCAAAATGGTCTTTGCTTGCAGAATGGTCACCTACTTGATATTACAAGTTGCGTGGTATGACTTTACTGCAATCAAAAAAGTTTCACAAAACACATCAAAAATATGTTACAAAGTACACTAACACCCATAAACTACACTATTAACCCTTAAAGCGCCATCCCCTGCATTGCGACTAATAAATAAACCTATTAACCCCTAAACCGCCATCCCCCCACATCCCCACTACCTAAATTAAATTATTGACCCCTAAACTGCCATCCCCCACATCGCAAATACCTAAATTAAACTATTAACCCCTAAACCACCATCCCTCCACATCGCCACTACCTAAATTAAACTATTAACCCCTAAACCTAACACCCCCTAACGTTAACAAAATTAACCCCTTAACGTCCAGCACCGTACCCTGTACCGTACCCTGTGCTTCTCTCTGCCGCAATCTCACTCAAAATTGCGAGATTGCGCTATTTCTGCATGCCCCATGACTGGGGCACTGCAGAAATAGAGTTGCAGAGTTACCGAAACAGAGAGCCCTCTTTGCATCGGACAGTGGTGGGACTGATCTTTGGTAGGTGGGAGCGTAAGGTGGGAGGCAGGTGGGAGGAGGGCGGGAGTGGGCGGGACCACTACGCCACGCTACAGGGGGAAAAATAAATAAATATCCAGCTGCGTGATTGAGGGGGAAGGAGGGTGGAGGGGCAATGAGGAGCAATGAGGGGCAGTAAGGGGGATCATATGTGGGATAATTTAAGGAAAAGGGATCTGGGAGGGGGAGGGGGTTTGGGTATTGAGAGGGGCAACTACACTACAGAAAAATGGGTATTATTATATGTATTATATATATATATATACACCCTGTTCCAAATTATTATGCCAATGATATATTTCTCATTTACCTAAATAATTGATGTAAACAACAGTCAGCATAATTCTCATGTTATCAACTATTAAGAGTACAATTCAAATTTTATTGAACAAACCTCCTAATGATAACAGTATTTTTTTTCAATATAAAAAACTTACAATGCACTGTTCCAAATTATTACGCACAGTAAGTTTCAAAACACTTTATAGGTTGTAAAGAACTGAAAATTGTCATTTGTTGTGTTTGCAGCATATTTACTGAAATCAAAAGCTATTTCAATCAAACTTTGAACAACATTTTAACTTTTTAAACATTTTAACAGGCCACGTTACATTTTAACATAGGACCCCTCATTTGATAGCAGCTTCACAAGTCTTGAATCCATTGAACTTGTGAGTTTGTGGACAGTTTCTGCCTGAATTTGTTTGCAAGATGTCAGAATAGCCTCCTAGAGCTGCTGTTTGGATGTAAACTGCCTCCAACCCTCAACGATCTTTTGCTTGAGGATGCTCCAAAGGTTCTCAATAGGATTGAGGTCAGGGGAGGATGGAGGCCACACCATGACTTTCTCTCCTTTTATCCCCATAGCAGCCATTGATGCAGAGGTATTATTTGCAGCATGAGAGGGTGCATTGTCATGCATGAAGATGATTTTATTACCGAAAGTATAGTTCTTCCTTCTGTACCAGGGAAGAAAGTGGTCATTCAGGAAATCCACATACTTTGCAGAGGTCATCTTTACACCTTCGGGGACCCTAAAGGGGCCGACCAGCTCTCCTCCCATGATTCTGGCCCAAAACATGACTCCACCACCGCCTTGCTGACATCGCAGCCATGTTGGAACAGGGTGGCCGTCCACCAACCATCCACTACTCCATCCATCTGGACCATCCAGAGTTGCACGGCACTCATCAATGAACAGGACTGTTTGAAAATTAGTCTTCATGTATTTTTCTGCCCAATGCAGCCGTTTCTGCTTGTGAGCATTGGTTAGTGGTGATTGAATGGAAGGTTTATGCACAGTTGCAAGACTCTGGAGGACTCCTTGATGTCCGTGGGACTCCAGAGGCACCAGCAGCTTCAAATATCTGTTTGCTGCTATGTAATGGTATTTTAGCAGCTGCTCTCTTGATCAGATGCATGGATCTGGCAGAAATCTTCCTCAATGTGCCTTTATCTGCACGAACCCGTCTGTGCTCTGAATCAGCCACAAATCTCTTAATAGTGCAATGATCACGCTTAAGTTTTTGTGAAATATCTAATGTTTTCATACCTCGTCCAAGTCATTGAACTATTTCACTCTTTTCGGCCGCAGAGAGATCCTTTTTCTTCCCCATATTGCTTGAAAATGGTGCTCTGCTTAATAATGTGGAACACCCTCCTTTAGTACTTTTTCCTTTAATTGGGCTCACCTGGCAATCTAATTATCACAGGTGTCCGAGATTGTTTTCAGTGATCAAAAGAGCCCTGAGACACAATGCCATCGATGAGTTAAACTGAAAAAAAAATATTTAATCTTTGTGACACTGAAATAGAATTTGCATAATAATTTGGAAAAGGGTGTATATATATATATATATATATATATATATATATATATATATATATATATATATATATATATATATTAAATGCCTATTTTGCAGCAAACTGGGTACTGGCAGACAGGGGATACTACCCTGCAGAAAATATATAATTTTACATTTTTTTTTAAAAAAAAAAGCTTTATTTTTATACTGACAAACTTTCTGCCAGTACTTAAAGGGACAGTCAAGTATAAATTAAACTTTCATTATTCAGATAGGACTTTTAATTTTAATCAACTTTCCAATTTACTTTTATCATCAAATTTGCTTTTTTCTTTTGGTATTCTTAGTTTAAACTAAACATAGGTAGGCTCATATGCTAATTTCTAAGCCTTTGAGGGCTGCCTCTTATCACATGCTTTTTAAATCTCTTTTCAACACAAAGAGACAGAAAGTACACGTGGGCTATAGATAACACTGTGTTCAGGCACAGAAAGTTATTTAAGATCTAGCACAATACAATGCTAAATTTAAGACAATAGATAATAAACAGTCACAGTCATGTGATCAGGGGGCTGGAAGAAGGTTCCTAGATACAAGGTAATCACAAAGATAAAAAGTACATTAATATAACTGTGTTGGTTATGCAAAACTGGGAAATGAGTAATACAGGGATTATCTATCTTTTAAAACAATAACAATTCTATGGTTGACTGTCCCTTTAAGATGGTGGTGACCTTTGGAGAGTGGGGGAGGGAAGAGAGCTGTTTGAGAGGGGTCAGAGAGGGATCAGGGGGTGGGATGTGTCAGGTGGGAGGCTGATCTCTACACTAAAGCTAAAATTAACCCTACAAGCTACCTAATTAACCCCTTCAATGCTGGGCATAATACAAGTGTGGTGCGCAGCGGCATTTAGCTGCCTTCTAGTTACCTAAAAGCAATGCCAATGCCATATATGTCTGCTATTTCTGAACAAAGGGGATCCCAGAGAAGCATTTACAACAATTTGTGTCATGATTGCACAAGCTGTTTGTAAATCATTTCAGTGAGAAACCTAAAATTGTGAAAAGTTAACGTTTTTTTATTTGATCGCATTTGGCGATGAAATGGTGGCATAAAATATACCAAAATGAGTCTAAATCAATACTTTGGCTTGTCTACTAATAAAAAATATATAGTTTTGATAGGTTAAAAAAAAGGCTGTATTTCTATTTAAATATAGTGATGGTAAAAATGCTCTGGTCTTTTGGGGAAGTTTTTGTCTGAATTGCCCGGGTATTTAAGGTGTTAAAATACACCTAAATTAAAAATATAATATACTAACTACCTAAATATAAATAAAAACTTACCTTTGAAAAACAATTAAAACCTAAGCTTAAACTAAAAAAACTAACATTACTTGTTTAAAAAAATAAATACAAAAAATAAAAAACCTAACATTACAAAAAATAATAAAACCTAACATAACCAAACAAAAAAAAACTACCATTACAAAAAAATAAACACTAAAAACACTAAAATTAGATAAAATAAAAAACCTACCATTACAAAAAATAACAAACAAAATTATCCAAAATAATAAAAATGAACCCTATTCTAATACCCCACAAAAAATCACCCCCCAAAAAATAAAAACCCCTAATCTAAAAAACAAACTACCAATAGCCCTAAAAGGGCCTTTTGCAGGGCATTGTCCCAAAGCTAACAGCTCTTTTATCTTATAAAAACACCAATTGCACCCTAACTTTACAACCCCCCACCCCCCTCAAAATAAAAAAACCTAACTAAAAAAAAACAACTAATCTAACCATTGCCCCAAAAAGGGCATTTGGATGGGCATTGCCCTTAAAAGGAATTCAGCTCTTTTTCTGCCCCAAAAATAAATAAATTCCCTAATCTTAAAAAAAAAATACCCCTCAAAAACTCTACCATCTATCTTCATCCCTGTGTCGACGGCGAAGTCCTCAGGCGATGTCATCTACAACGTTGGTCCTCCTCTTCAGAGCATCGACACGGAGGTCCTCTTCATGGGGTCCCTAGCCGCACAAGGTACCCCTTTTATATGGGGGTACCCTTGCATTCCTATTGGCTGACAAATTCGAATCAGCCAATAGGATAAAAGCTGCTTATATCTTATTGGCTGATTTTAATTTGATTCTTCAAAGTTTTTTTCCAACATTTTTTCTCCATTGATCTCTATTGGGGAATATATGCACAAGCACGCCAAGTCAGAACTTGGTTTGTGTGCGGTATGCGGGTTACCGCAGCATAACGCACTCAAAAAGAAAGTTTTATTGACACTTATAATAGCGGCACAATGTAAATAGCGTTACGGCCTCATTGCGTGCGGTGTGTTCGCAAATATTTACCACACAACTTGTAATCCAGGACTAAGAGCAAAGTACATTTTTTTTACACAAATGCAAGAGGAGTTTAATGTCCCTTTTAATTATACTGGCAAGATTCCCCATTGCAATAGTGTACTCAATTGTGCAGTTAAAAAATTAATGTTAAAGGGATATGAAACCCAAACATTTTTAAACAGTTTTCCAATTTACTTTTATTTTCTAATTTGCTGTGTTCTCTTGGGCCTAGATTTAGAGTTTGGCGGTAGCCGTGACAACCAGCGTTAGAGGCTCCTAACGCTGGTTTTAGGCTACCGCCGGTATTTGGAGTCAGTCAGGAAAGGGTCTAACGCTCACTTTTCAGCCGCGACTTTTCCATACCGCAGATCCCCTTACGTCAATTGCGTATTCTATCTTTTCAATGGGATCTTTCTAACTCCGGTATTTAGAGTCGTGTCTGAAGTGAGCGTTAGAAATCTAACGACAAAACTCCAGCCGCAGAAAAAAGTCAGTAGTTAAGAGCTTTCTGGGCTAACGCCGGTTCATAAAGCTCTTAACTACTGTGCTCTAAAGTACACTAACAGCCATAAACTACCTATGTACCCCTAAACCGAGGTCCCCCCACATCGCCGCCACTCAATTAAATATTTTTAACCCCTAATCTGCCGACCGCCACCTACGTTATACTTATGTACCCCTAATATGCTGCCCCTAACACCGCCGACCCCTATATTATATTTATTAACCCCTAACCTGCCCCCCACAATGTCGCCGCCAGCTACCTACAATAATTAACCCCTAATCTGCCGACCGCCACCTACGTTATACTTATGTACCCCTAATATGCTGCCCCTAACACCGCCGACCCCTATATTATATTTACTAACCCCTAATCTGCCCCCCTCAACGTCGCCTCCACCTGCCTACACTTATTAACCCCTAATCTGCCGAGCGGACCGCACCGCTACTATAATAAAGTTATTAACCCCTAATCCGCCTCACTCCCGCCTCAATAACCCTATAATAAATAGTATTAACCCCTAATCTGCCCTCCCTAACATCGCCGACACCTAACTTCAATTATTAACCCCTAATCTGCCGACCGAATCTCGCCGCTACTGTAATAAATGGATTAACCCCTAAAGCTAAGTCTAACCCTAACCCTAACACCCCCCTAAGTTAAATATAATTTAAATCTAACGAAATAAATTAACTCTTATTAAATAAATTATTCCTATTTAAAGCTAAATACTTAACTGTAAAATAAACCCTAATATAGCTACAATATAAATTATAATTATATTATAGCTATTTTAACCAGGTACAATAGCTATTAAATAGTTAAGAACTATTTAATAGCTAAAATAGTTAAAATAATTACAAATTTACCTGTAAAATAAATCCTAACCTAAGTTACAATTAAACCTAACACTACACTATCAATAAATAAATTAAATAAAATACCTACAATTACCTACAATTAAACCTAACACTACACTATCAATAAATGAATTAAATACAATATCTACAAATAAATACAATTAAATAAACTAACTAAAGTACAAAAAATAAAAAAGAACTAAGTTAGAAAAAATAAAAAAATATTTACAAACATTAGAAAAATATTACAACAATTTTAAACTAATTACACCTACTCTAAGCCCCCTAATAAAATAACAAAGCCCCCCAAAATAAAAAAATGCCCTACCCTATTCTAAATTACAAAAGTTCAAAGCTCTTTTACCTTACCAGCCCTGAACAGGGCCCTTTGCGGGGCATGCCCCAAGAAATTCAGCTCTTTTGCCTTATAAAAAAACACATACAATACCCCCCCCAACATTACAACCCACCACCCACATACCCCTAATCTAACCCAAACCCCCCTTAAATAAACCTAACACTAAGCCCCTGAAGATCTTCCTACCTTATCTTCACCTCACCGGGTATCACCGATCCGTCCTGGCTCCAAAATCTTCATCCAAGCCCAAGCGGGGGCTAGACATCCATCATCCGACGGCTGAAGAAGTCCAGAAGAGGGTCCAAAGTCTTCATCCTATCCGGGAAGAAGAGTAGATCCGGACCGGCAACCATCTTCTTCCAAGCGGCATCTTCTATCTTCATCCGATGAGGACCGGCTCCATCGTGAAGACCTCCAGCGCGGACCCATCTTCTTCCGACGACGTCCAACTGAAGCCAATAGAATGCGAGCTCAATCTGATTGGCTGATCGGATCAGCCAATCGGATTGAACTTCATTCTGATTGGCTGATTCCATCAGCCAATCAGAATTTTCCTACCTTAATTCCGATTGGCTGATAGAATCCTATCAGCCAATCGGAATTCGAGGGACGCCATCTTGGATGACGTCCCTTAAAGGAACCGTCATTCTTCAGTTGGACGTCGTCGGAAGAAGATGGGTCCGCGCTGGAGGTCTTCACGATGGAGCCGGTCCTCATCGGATGAAGATAGAAGATGCCGCTTGGAAGAAGATGGTTGCCGGTCCGGATCTACTCTTCTTCCCGGATAGGATGAAGACTTTGGACCCTCTTCTGGACTTCTTCAGCCGTCGGATGATGGATGTCTAGCCCCCGCTTGGGCTTGGATGAAGATTTTGGAGCCAGGACGGATCGGTGATACCCGGTGCGGTGAAGATAAGGTAGGAAGATCTTCAGGGGCTTAGTGTTAGGTTTATTTAAGGGGGGTTTGGGTTAGATTAGGGGTATGTGGGTGGTGGGTTGTAATGTTGGGGGGGGGTATTGTATGTGTTTTTTTACAGGCAAAAGAGCTGAATTTCTTGGGGCATGCCCCGCAAAGGGCCCTGTTGTCATGATTATATAATATCCTAACTCTTTATGCAACCTTTGTTGCTAACATCCTTGCACCTATCTACTAAACCCCTCCCACGTACAAGGTATATAGGATCAACTAACCTATTGTTAGTTGCTTAGAATTCTGTCTTGTGCTGCTACCAATCTACTCAGGACTCAGACTCCTCAGCAGCTGCTGCACCTGACACAGGATCTCTGCTCAAACCAAGCCGGCTGTGACGTCACACGCCACCGGAACTCATACCTGTTAATACTATCTTTCCAGCAAGGAATTACCGGTACCGGACCTCCGTGTTCTCAGTGAACATTCCTACTAAAACAGACTTATCTATCTTTCAACTCGGTAAGATTCCAACTTTGATCCTTACCTTTATTGTTCATCGCAATCCTCAGTCTGTACTGAACTTCTACTAAAAGCTAAACTTGTCTTTGCAAAAGCCTCCCCTGAAAAGTCTAACGTAATTGGAATTCAAACCAAGTAAATAAGACGAACTTACTAAGACACTGTTATTCTATCACATAACCTGCTGAGTATTACAGTTAAAGTTTACCGCTAGTAGAGATCACACATGTGTTATTTAAACTGACATAATTATCTCTTTGCTAAAATTCTTTATAAATAATTTGCTTCTACAACTTTCATTGTCTCAACTTTATTTTTGCTTTTGGTACATGGAACTGCACTTAGCATTCTCACACTTGTTGCTTAGCTGCAGTTTCAGATTTAACCCTATATTAACTGACAGACAGATATCATATTCCATATCAAACAACAGTTGCGCCCTTGTTACATATATGTTATTGATATCTGCCTAACTACATTCATAAATATTTCTTAAGCTGCAGTTGTGGTTCAAAATGTATTTTCTCGTTCTTTTTCTGCCTTTTTAGGAAAAGCAGAATTAATCGTGACATTAATTCTAAGCCCTTAATAATGGATCCAGCAGCTTTGTTATCCCATGTGGAAGCCTTGACACAAACAGTAGACAATTTAACTAAAGGCATGACTGCTTTACAGCTAGAAAATACCACCCTTAAAAAATATATTGACGAAAAGACTGAATCTTTAAAACTAACATTCAGTGCACATGAGCCCCAACCACCCCCCCCCCCCTCAGTATTTCTCTGGTCATAGACATGAATTTAGAGAATTTAAAAACTCCTGTTACCTGTATTTTCAATTAAAACCAAAGACCTATTCCACTGATAATTTAAAGGTTCTTACCACTATCTCCTACTTAAAGGGAGAACCCTGAATTTGGGCAAACATGTTTTTTGAGAATAATGACCCAATCTTATACTCCCTTGATCAATTCTTTAAGGCTATGGGTCAGCTATATGACGACCCCTACAAACAATTATCAGCAGAAACCGCTATGCGCTCTCTGCGCCAGTTTAAGAGACCAGTTGAGGAGTATATAACAGATTTTAAAAAATGGTCATCTGATACGTTGTGGAACGATCTCTCCCTGCGGAATTAATTTCGCTTAGGGCTCTCGGATCCTTTAAAGGATGAGCTTGCCAGACAACCCCTAGCTGACACTTTAGATCAACTGATTGACCTAAGCATCACACTGGACAGACGCTTAAGAGAAAGACGTTCTGAAAGACAACACACAGACACCCCTTTAAAGCTTTCTCAAGCTAATATACTACCCATACAAAACAAAGCATCAACTAAGTCCACTACTGTTCCCATGGAGCTCAGGTTTATCAGAGGCCCATTAACCCAACAAGAAAAATTGAGACGCAAAGCTAATGATCTCTGCATGTATTGCGGGGGGTTGGATCATTCCGTCAGAGATTGTACCCAACTTCTACGTAAGAATGGTAAGCCACAGATAATACAAACTTGTTTGTCAGCCAAACAAACACTTACTAATCATTATTCTCTACCAATTCTGTTACAGTGGGAACACCACCGAATAGAATCTCAAGCAATCCTTGACTCTGGGGCTAGTCACAACTATATTGACCAACACTTTGTGCAAAAAAATAAAATACCACTTGTCAAAAAGTTAAACCCTAGTGTCCTCCGTTTTGTAGATGGTAACGAAATAACATCAGGACCCATACACCATCACACTATACCCTTGAGAGTCACTACACAGACACATCATACTGAATTTGTCTCTTTTGATGTTATTCCATCACCACACTTCCCTCTTATTCTAGGTATTCAATGGCTAAAGAAACATGACCCTGATATAACATGGTCATCATCTACTGTTCTCTTTAAATCCCAGTACTGTACTGATACCTGTTTATACCATGATAGTTTACTAGTTATGAACCCTGATACTGTGCCCAGAGAATATTGGTCTTACTCAGATGTTTTTGATAAAAAAGAATCAGAAACTTTGCCCCCTCATAGGCTCTATGATTGTCCGATAGATCTACTACCAGGAGTAGATATCCCATACGGTCATATATTCCCTCTCTCAGAACCTGAACTAATTCATCTTAAAACTTACTTAAAGGAAAACCTTCAGAAAGGTTTTATACGTCCCTCTACATCACCTGCAGGAGCAGGTATATTCTTTGTGACCAACAAGGACCATTCCCTTAGGCCTATAATAGACTATAGGGAACTAAATAAACGTACCATAAAGAATAGGTACCCATTACCATTAATTCCCCAACTCATAGACAGATTAAGAGGTGCCACTTACTACACGAAATTAGATCTTAGGGGTGCATACAATCTGGTACGGATAAAGTCAGGACATGAATGGTTGACTGCATTCCGAACTCGATATGGCCTCTATGAATACACGGTTATGCCGTTTGGTCTGTGTAACGCCCCTGCAACTTTCCAGTATTTCATAAACGATATCTTCAGAGATTTGTTAGACCTCTTTGTTATCATATATTTAGATGACATCCTTATTTATTCCTCCACTATCGAAGAACACATAAAACATGTTAAGATCATTTTATCCCGACTTAGGGAGAATTCATTATATGTTAAATTGGAAAAATGCATCTTCCACACTCAACATATTAAATTTCTCGGCTATGAAATCTCCCCAGAAGGTATTCAGATGGAAAACAACAAGGTTACCGCCATTCTAGAATGGCCAACTCCTAAAACAAAAAGAGATGTACAACGTTTTATGGGGTTCGCTAATTTCTATAGGAAATTCATAAAGAACTTTGCACACTTAACTAGACCTCTTACTAATCTCACTAAAAATGTTGGACGATTTGGCGGAAGAGGTGGAGCTTGGAGCACGAGCAGCGCATGGTGCCGGTTTGAGCTGCACGGAAAATAGTCTCCGAGAAGTACACCGTATATGCCGCTTATTGCAGGGTATTGTTTTTTCTCTGCCCTGTTAGCGGTCTGCTATAGGAAGGAGGAGTGCGGGGGGATGTGAGGACATCACACGGAGAGGGGCTGTGAGTCATCCAGCTCACGTCTTGTCCTGCAATACGGAGGTGCCTATAGTGCTTAGACGCCATATCTAGCGTCCACCGCCAAAACAACTAGGAACAACTAGGAACGGAGAAAAAGGGACAGCAAGCCAGCGTTCGCTGGGGGTGAGAGAGAGATACAGCTCAGGAGAGCATTGAACAAGCTGCAGACAGAAACAAGCTATCCTACTACGACATACATTAAGGTATACGCTAAGGAGCTGATCACAAGTTTGGTGAGTGAATTCCATATACTCATATTGTGAAATATATATCGCAGGCAAAAACGTGAAAGTGGAGTGCACAAAGTTGAGTAACATTTAAATCTTTGGGGTTTTGGAGAAATACATAAGCTGGTCCCTTAGGGGTTAAAAGGCCAGCTGAGTGTGGAACAGCTTTAGCATTCAAAATAAAGCCAACCCCAACGACACAAAACGCACTAAAGTGAAGGGTGAATAAAAGTATACAGTATAATCCTTTTTTTTTACCTTAACTGGTCCCTAAGGGGTTAAAAGACCAGCTGTAGGGTGAACTTGTGGCATTATAATAAAGGATAACTAGAGGAAACAACACAAAATAAATCAATCTCTCTCCCCCCTCATCCCCCCCCCCCTTCATTCGGACATAAATACACCTGGATATATAAATATACTGGACCTGACTATTTTGTTTTTAGGCTGAACTGAATGGAAAAATACCTTAACACCTCTAAAATGGCACCTAAAGCTAAGAGCATTGACAAAAAACAACCTAAAGGTAACATCAGTACCCTAAGCAATTCAAGTACTGCCTCTAGCCATATAAATGAGGATATGTTTCATGACAATACACAAATTAACACCAATATCAGTGACTTATTTAAATTAGATGAAATTGAAAATCACACAAGGAGGAACAATGTCAGATTGGTTGGTCTTCCTGAGTCAGTTCCATCCCATCATTTGATCGAATTTGCTGAAAAAACTTTACCTTCAATTCTGGGTTTAGAAAATAATTCACATACTTTTCAAGTGGAGAGAGCACACCGGATGGGTATCAACAACCCGATTCTACAGAATCAGCATAAATCTAGAGTTGTTATAATTAAATATCTTAGCTTCCAGGCCAAAACCAGAATTTTAAGAGCATATAGGAATATACAGAATCTGCTATTTGAGGGGAAGAAAATCCTCATATTTCAGGACTATTCAGCTGATCTGACAAGACGCAGGAAACAATTCTCTGAAATATGTCAGAGATTGGTTCGAGAAAAAAGATCTTTCGCACTATTGTTTCCAGCTAAATTGAAAATTCAACAAGGAGAGGTTTCCCATATTTTTTTCTCCCCTACTGAAGCAACACGATTCTTAGATCAAGGGTCAAATGTAGATGAAGGTTGAACTTTGTCACTCTTAAAGATTAATACAAGCAAAATAATAAAAAGAAATATGGCATGTCTAGATAGCTCAGAAAGTAATGTACTACCTCAACATGTATTCGATAATATATATAAATATCACTTTATTGCACTTATAGGATGAAATCACAAATAGAATGGTATCACAGTAGTTTAAAAATAAGAATGTCTTTATTAATAATGTGTGTTCTACAGAATGGTGACATGTACTGCATAAGGTATGGGCCTACAAAATTTAAGAGAATAAGGTATGGGTCTACAAAATTTAAGAAAATTGAGTTATATTCACAGAGTGATAAGAGAGACACAAAATGTATAACTAATGTTAAATATATAGAATTTTTATGTATAGGAATACAGCACTTAATTAATAATAGGTCACCACAATAATATAGTTGTTCTTGTACTCAGTTCTTTGATAATAACATGGTTAAGAGGGGTTTTTTTTTTTCACACTAGGAGGAGAGAAGGGAAAAGAGGAAAAAAATATATAAGGACTTTAGACACATATATATCCGATATATTCACATATAAGATTGATTCACTCCAAAAAAATTATGAGGAATTCAATTGTTTTTCTGTACTATATACTTCTATCTATGAGTCAGATAATACGAAGGATAGAAATTTCACACAGGGGGAGTATATAGAATATATCTTTTTTAACACTAACTTGCACTATTTTTGTATATTTATAATCCAAGGAGGAATGCATAAAACTCAGGAAAGTCTATGTATATAGAATATATCTTTTTTTAACACTGACTTGCACTATTTTTGTATATTTATAATCCAAGGAGGAATGCATAAAACTCAGGAAAGTCTATGTATATATATATCAATATGATAATAAGATGGGTAAGGAAACATTTTAAACTACAGGATGAGCTATATAAGAATATTCTTAAGAATAAATAATGATTAAGACAAATGAATCTAGATATAATATATCTAAGTCCCCTTTGTTTAAGATCATATGGTAAAAATTATTACGTGGAATGTGGGAGGAATCAATTCCCCCATTAAACGTAAAGCTATATTGAACCATCTTAAAAAATTAAAGGCTGATGTCGCATGTATACAAGAAACACATCTAACAGACAAAGAGCATAAAAAATTAAAAACTGACTGGGTCAAAGAAGTTATATATTCATCATATAATAGTTCATCATCTGGGGTTGCTATATTATTTCATAAAAAATTACAATATGAAATTGAGAATATATATAAAGATAAACAGGGTAAATATCTAGTACTAAACCTAACAATTAATGGGTTAAAATACACAGTTTGTAATGTATATGGCCCAAACCAACAGGAAAGTAAATTTTGGCTGAATATACAAAAACTCCTACAAAATCAAGCTAGACATGAGATAATAATGATGGGCGATTTTAATATAACTCCTAATCCAACAATCGATAGAAGAATAGCAAAAACAGCCAGAAATTGTAAAACTAGACATAATTATGAAAAGAAGACTATACAAACACTATGTGAAAATCTGGGGATAGAGGACATTTGGCGGAAAAAAAATCCAGATGTATCTGAATATACACATATTTCACGCTCTAATAGTGCGATGTCAAGAATAGACTACTACCTCATCTCTCACAAATTACATACATATGTAGAAGATATTAAAATATTACAACATTGTTTATCTGATCATACACCGGTATTGATATCGATGAAAAATAGGAAAAATTATGGTAATGTTAATAACTTTAGATATCCCAAATATTTATATAATTCAGAGCAATGGACAAAATTCCTAGAGGAAAAATGGATTGATTTTGAAACAAATAATATACAGCATCGTTCAAAACCCCAATTGTTCTGGGAAACATCAAAGGCGGTCATGAAAGCAGAAATGATTGCCCAATTAAAGTATATCAAAAACAAAAATCAGAAGGAAGAAGCAAGGATTAATAATCAGATAGAATGTGCATATATACAATATAGATTAAATCCAACAATACAGAATAAACAGGTATACTTTAATAAGAAAAAAGAAAGAGACATTAAGAATTTAGAGAAAGCACAGGAAGAACTGAAAAAAAGGTCAGCAAGATACTATAGATGGGGTAATAGATCAGGCAAACTGCTTGCAAATCTATTAAGAGAACCAAAATCAAAAAATTATATTGCTACAATAAAGGATGGGGACCAAATATATCAGGATACAGGGAGTATTATAGAATGCTTTAAGAAATACTACCAAAGTCTATATAAATCCCAGGGCCATAATAACACCAAACAGCAAGAACTATGGAACCAGATTAATGTCCCACAAATTAGTGAAGACCAAAACAGGATACTGAATGAAGGCATAACAGAAAATGAAATAAAGAAAGTGATACATAATCTATCTTTATCTAAAGCATCAGGTCCTGATGGACTACCAGCCGAATTTTATAAAGCGATATCATCTAAAGTGATAAATCCATTACATCAATGCTATAGAGCAATATTTGAGGGGAAAGAGGAACTATTTCCCACCTTTAAAATAGTCAATATGATCGTTATTCCTAAATCCGGGAAAAACCAGTTAGAGACTCAATCTTATAGACCAATTTCACTAACGAATATTGATTATAAAATTTTGATGAAAATCCTGGCAAACAGACTCAATACAATTCTACCCACAATAATATCAAAGGAGCAGGTAGGCTTTATGAATGGGAAAACATCAGTTAGACATATAAGAAATATTTTACATACTATACAGAAATATTGGAAAGGGGATACTCGGTCTGGTCTGTCGGAGGCCTTCTTACTGTCATTAGACGCTGAGAAGGCCTTCGACAGAATAGAGTGGGATTACCTATTTTATACTATGGAAATGGGGAATATCAAGGGTCAATTTATTAAATATATTAGATCAATTTATACACCAACAGATGCATATATATGTATAAATGGAAACACATCTACCCCTATCCAGTTATATAGAGGTACACGCCAGGGATGCCCTCTATCCCCGATGTTATTTAACATAGCCCTAGAGCCATTCATACTTCTCTTGAAAAAGCTATTGCCTGGTATTCAGATTGGGGAAACACACTTACAGATAGCGGCATTTGCAGACGACCTGTTGTTATATGTATCTGATCCTGAAGTTTATGTAGACCAAATTATAGAAAGTATCTCCCTATTTGGATACAATTCAGGATATAAGATTAATATGAAGAAATCACAGATGCTATGGCTTTATAAAAAATCAAAAAATAAAAAAAAATATGTATTCGAAGAAGTAACAGAGTATATGAAATATTTGGGAGTGATAATAACAAAAGACCCTAACAAATTATATGAATTCAATTTTTCACCGATCATTAAAAATATAGTAAAAGATCTTAAAAGATGGCAAAACCTAAACTTAGATTTAACAGGCAGAATTCATGTAATTAAAATGTCTATTCTACCAAAGTTAATATATCCCATTCATATGCTTCCACTAAGAATCCCGGTAAAAGATCTTAAACTGATTGATAAGGTAATAAGAGGTTTTATATGGAAAGGAAAAAAATCAAGAATCAATATTTCCAAGTTACAAATGCCCGCACAAAAACTGGGTTGGGGGCTTCCGAATATAAAATATTACAACTGGGCGGCATTAGCTAGATATAGTATTGAATGGATAATAGGGTTAGAAAAATACACTAATATGAAAATAGAGCAAGAACTGATTAAACCCCTATCAATAGCATATCTACCCCACGCAGAAACTTCTGAAATCCCCAAGGATATTAGAGACCACATAGTCTTTCGGGACTCCTTGGCAATATGGAGACTAATAAATAAAACTTTTGGAATAAATTACAAATATTCACGATATATTCCTATCATAGGCAATCCCAAATTTCAAATGGGTAATAACTACCCATTTTATACATGGGACAAACATGGAATTAATAAGATAGGAGACCTATTAAGTAGCAACAATAATGAGATCTACTCACCTCAAGAAATATATGATAAATATAAAGTTAAAGTCGATAATTACATTTACTATTTCCAGATTGAATCATACTTAAAGAAAGTTTTACGAGATTCCAAAAGTAAATGTGTTAAAAACCAAATAATGGAACTTTGTGAGTCGTATGAAAAAGGTAACTATAAATTAACCAATATTTATGATAAAATAATCAATATCTTAGTGGAGAGAAATAACATAAAAATAGTGGATAAATACAATCAGTTAATAGGTATAGAAAGTACAAATGAGCAATTATATTATAGTGTGAAAATAACTAAGCAAACAACTTATGCAAGTGATTTGAGAGAATCACAGTATAGAATTATACACAGGGATTATGTAACATCCACTAAAAGAGCGAAATGGATAAAAGATGAGCCTCCACTCTGCCCAAAATGTTCATATCCATCCCCAGATTTGTCGCACTATTTCTGGGAATGCCCGAGAATTATCCAATTTTGGTCCCAGGTAGAATATTGGATATCGAATATAATTGGAATAAATATTAAAATCGATAAACAATCTTTCTACTCCAAAACAAAAATCAAAAGGCTAATCAATATAAACTATTCATTGCTATGGTAATAATTTTAGCTAGGAAGTTAATTACAAACTTATGGACAGATAGAAAACATCCAGTTATTGGTAAATTAAAGAAAAAATTATGGCAACAACTATTAATAGAAAAATACGATGCTGTTGCTGACATCAAGACGAGGAAAATAACATTCATGAATAAATGGGAAAAATATATAAAGACATTAAATCTAGAAACTCAGTATATGATATATAAAGGTATAATAACAAACAATTAGTAAATACAATGAGACATAACCTAATCTCTGTCTAAAGGATAGTAAGTGTGTTTAATTGACATTTTAGCTCATTCACAGCTCCTCTCTTTCTCTTCACCTTTTCTTATTTATTTTGTTGTTTATATATGAAAATGTAAAATCTCTTTTCAAGGGTCCTAATATCTGTGTCCCCAGAAATTGTATATATGGAATATATTAAGTGTAATTAATGTACTTTTATTATATGTAAATGCTTTTGTATCATTAATAAAGATTTAAAAAAAAAAAAAAAAAAAATGTTGGACGATTTACCTGGAATGATACTACACAGCAAGTTTTTGATTTCCTTAAAAAGGCATTCACTACTGCTCCCATCTTGAAATATCCAAATCCTGACTTACAATATATACTGGAGGTAGATGCTTCTAATTATGCACTTGGTGCAATTCTCTCCCAGAGATTAACTCCGATGGACCCTTTACACCCTGTTGCATTCTACTCCAGAATTCTGAGTCCCCCTGAGATGAACTATGCCATCGGTGACAAAGAATTGTTGGCTATTAAGGCCTCCTTGGAACACTGGAGACACTTACTCGAGGGTACAGGGATGCCGGTGTTAATTTATACTGACCACAAAAATTTAGAATACTTAAAAACCAACAGAACTCTTAGCGCACGACAGGTACGCTGGAATTTATTCTTGTCTAGATTCAACTTTCTCGTTACTTACAGACCAGCACAAAAACACAAAAAGGCCGATGCCCTTTCGCGACACTTAGAAAATCCATTAACTACTCCAGAAGAAGATTCTCTCATACCTCCTGAGAAAATTTTAGCTCTGACAACGGATCAAACACAAGACTTCATAAAAGAACAAAACCTGGATAGCACCAAACCCATTGATGAGCTTTTCCTACGTCCTGATGGGTTATTGTACCATCAAGAACAATCTGTAGTAGCCCAGAAGGGGATACAAAAGGCGCGCTGTTAGATTATAGTGTCGGGGCGGGAAAAAAGTGGGAGTGACATATAACTCTGCACCCAAAAAGAAAAACAAAAGATGCAATGAGACTGAAAACAATAAAACTGAAAACAATGTGTCTTCTACAACAAAGTGATAGTTATCACAAATATAATACCATGTCCCAACGTGTTTAAAACAATGTCTTAGTCCATAGAAACAGGTTGCCGCCGGACGTTTTCTGGCGGGGCAGCTCCTCTTGGTCCCAGAGAGCGGGGGGGTAGTACTGTGGTAGAAAAAAAGGGGAGAAGAAAAGAGGGCGCCAATAGTGTAATATTGTTTGTTTCACAGCAGAAATTAAACACAAATATTGCGCTTACCAAAAAGAGTTGCACTGAACTCTGACCAGTGCGGTATCGCCTGCTGGCACTTTACTCAGCGGCCAGTGCACTGTGTATAGGCATATATCCTCCAGATGGCCTTTTATATTCCTGTGGGTTCGACTCAAGGATATGTGTACCTTAGAAAATAGAGAGGGGACTCCACATAGTGTAATATATCTTTTCACAAGGATGGAGGAAACATGTATTATGCTTACCAAAAGAATAGGCACTGTGCTATGACCAGTGCAGTCTCGCCTGCTAGCACCTTATACAGCGGCTAGTGTGCTGTGTGTTGATGTATCCTCTCTGTTCTTTGGAGTTTAAGCTCTCTATATAAAGTCCTTCAGTTATAGCAGTGCGCGTTACTTTGTAATGGAATATCTGTTGTATTGTTACAACCGAGTATACAATGGTTGTGACTATTTAGGTCGTTTGTAACTTAACGGCACTGAATATAAAATGGAAAAAAATGGAAAAAAAGGTGGACAACTTCCAAATAAAATTTAAAAGGCTTTAATGACGCGTTTCTCAACCAACTACGGAGTTGGTTGAGAAACGCGTCATTAAAGCTTTTTAAATTTTATTTAAAAGGCTTTAAATAAACCTAAATAGTCACAACCATTGTATACTCGGTTGTAACAATACAACAGATATTCCATTACAAAGTAACGCGCACTGCTATAACTGAAGGACTTTATACAGAGAGCTTAAACTCCAAAGAACAGAGAGGATACATCAACACACAGCACACTAGCCGCTGTATAAGGTGCTAGCAGGCGAGACTGCACTGGTCATAGCACAGTGCCTATTCTTTTGGTAAGCATAATACATGTTTCCTCCATCCTTGTGAAAAGATATATTACACTATGTGGAGTCCCCTCTCTATTTTCTAAGGTACACATATCCTTGAGTCGAACCCACAGGAATACAAAAGGCCATCTGGAGGATATATGCCTATACACAGTGCACTGGTCGCTGAGTAAAGTGCCAGCAGGCGATACCGCACTGGTCAGAGTTCAGTGCAACTCTTTTTGGTAAGCGCAATATTTGTGTTTAATTTCTGCTGTGAAACAAACAATATTACACTATTGGCGCCCTCTTTTCTTCTCCCCTTTTTTTCTACCATCAAGAACAAGTCTATGTACCTTTTTCTCTCCGTCAGCCCGTATTAAGCTCTCTCCATGACTTGGCTCTGGTAGGACATCCAGGAATCACCAAAACACAAGAATTAGTAAAGAGATACTTCTGGTGGCCTACACTATCACATGATGTCTTAGAATTTGTAAAGACTTGTAAAATTTGCACTGTCTCAAAAACACCCAACACCTCACCCACTGGGGAACTTATTCCACTGCCGACTCCGAACCGTCCATGGACTGATATAGCCTTGGATTTCATAGTCGATTTGCCACTCTCCAGTAGAAACAACACTATTCTGGTAGTGGTGGATCTTTTTAGTAAAATGGCTCATTTTATTCCATTCCATAAATTGCCCACTTCGGCTGAAACTGTGAAACTACTAATAAATCATGTCTTCAAATTACATGGAATACCTGAAACTATAACCTCTGATAGAGGTACTCAGTTTACTTCCAAATTCTGGAAACAACTATGTCAAGCATTAGGTGTTTCGAGGAGATTAAGTACTTCTTTCCATCCACAAACTAACGGCCAAACTGAAAGAACAAACCAATGGATAGAACAATACTTAAGATGTTTCATAACCGCTAGACAAGATAATTGGGTAGAGTTACTACCCTTTGCCGAGTTTGCATTCAATAACTCCTTCCATGCCTCTACAAAATCTACTCCTTTTTTCATTAACTACGGATTCCATCCTACCTTTCATTGGGATGTCGCATCTGCAAACTCCTGTCCTGTGGTTAATGAGATGATAAACACCATTTCCGACTCTTTCTCTATAACAGAACAACATTTACGCTTGGCAAAGGATCGCTACAAAAGATATTACGATAGGAAAAGGATTCCGTCCCCTAACTATCAGGTAGGAGATTACGTATGGTTGTCTACACGGAATCTACGGTTGCCATTTCCAACAAAGAAATTATCATCAGCTTATATTGGACCCTTTCCCATCCTTCGGATTGTGAACTCCAATGCTGTCACTCTTACCTTACCTGCTTCAATGAAGACACATCCTACCTTTCACATAAGTTTACTCAAACCCTACCGGACTCTACGTGACCACAATGTCCGTGACATCCATCTGCCTTCCATTCCAATTCCTCAATCTGAGTATGAGGTTCAGAAGATATTAGACTCCCGTACAGTGAGAGGTCGTGTGCAATATTTGGTCCATTGGAAGGGTTATCCGGATTCAGAGGACTCTTGGGAGCCCTCTTCCAACCTCTCTGCTCCTCGCCTCTTGGCTCAGTTTCACCGCCGTCATCCAGACCGTCCTCGACCTGATCCCCGGTGTTGATCCTTGGGGAGGGGGTCCTGTCATGATTATATAATATCCTAACTCTTTATGCAACCTTTGTTGCTAACATCCTTGCACCTATCTACTAAACCCCTCCCACGTACAAGGTATATAGGATCAACTAACCTATTGTTAGTTGCTTAGAATTCTGTCTTGTGCTGCTACCAATCTACTCAGGACTCAGATTCCTCAGCAGCTGCTGCACCTGACACAGGATCTCTGCTCAAACCAAGCCGGCTGTGACGTCACACGCCACCGGAACTCA
The DNA here is from genome assembly GCF_027579735.1 of Bombina bombina. Lineage (NCBI taxonomy): Eukaryota > Metazoa > Chordata > Amphibia > Anura > Bombinatoridae > Bombina > Bombina bombina. The sequence goes on along the minus strand of NC_069505.1, from coordinate 207,461,610 downwards.
TACCTGCTAATACTATCTTTCCTGCAAGGAATTACCGGTACCGGACCTCCGTGTTCTCAGTGAACATTCCTACTAAAACGGACTTATCTATCTTTCAACTCGGTAAGATTCCAACTTTGATCCTTACCTTTATTGTTCATCGCAATCCTCAGTCTGTACTGAACTTCTACTAAAAGCTAAACTTGTCTTTGCAAAAGCCTCCCCTGAAAAGTCTAACGTAATTGGAATTCAAACCAAGTAAATAAGACGAACTTACTAAGACACTGTTATTCTATCACATAACCTGCTGAGTATTACAGTTAAAGTTTACCGCTAGTAGAGATCACACATGTGTTATTTAAACTGACATAATTATCTCTTTGCTAAAATTCTTTATAAATAATTTGCTTCTACAACTTTCATTGTCTCAACTTTATTTTTGCTTTTGGTACATGGAACTGCACTTAGCATTCTCACACTTGTTGCTTAGCTGCAGTTTCAGATTTAACCCTATATTAACTGACAGACAGATATCATATTCCATATCAAACAACAGTTGCGCCCTTGTTACATATATGTTATTGATATCTGCCTAACTACATTCATAAATATTTCTTAAGCTGCAGTTGTGGTTCAAAATGTATTTTCTCGTTCTTTTTCTGCCTTTTTAGGAAAAGCAGAATTAATCGTGACACCTGTTCAGGGCTGGTAAGGTAAAAGAGCTTTGAACTTTTTTAATTTAGAATAGGGTAGGGCATTTTTTTATTTTGGGGGGCTTTGTTATTTTATTAGGGGGCTTAGAGTAGGTGTAATTAGTTTAAAATTGTTGTAATATTTTTCTAATGTTTGTAAATATTTGTTTATTTTTTGTAACTTAGTTCTTTTTTATTTTTTGTACTTTAGTTAGTTTATTTAATTGTATTTATTTGTAGATATTGTATTTAATTAATTTATTGATAGTGTAGTGTTTAATTGTAGGTAATTGTAGGTATTTTATTTAATTTATTTATTGATAGTGTAGTGTTAGGTTTAATTGTAACTTAGGTTAGGATTTATTTTACAGGTAATTTTGTAATTATTTTAACTATTTTAGCTATTAAATAGTTCTTAACTATTTAATAGCTATTGTACCTGGTTAAAATAAATACAAAGTTACCTGTAAAATAAATATAAATCCTAAAATAGCTATAATATAATTATAATTTATATTGTAGCTATATTAGGATTTATTTTACAGGTAAGTATTTAGCTTTAAATAGGAATAATTTATTTAATAAGAGTTAATTAATTTCGTTAGATTTAAATTATATTTAATTTAGGGGGGTGTTAGTGTTAGGGTTAGATTTAGCTTTAGGGGTTAATACATTTATTAGAATAGCGGTGAGCTCCAGTCGGCAGATTAGGGGTTAATGTTTGAAGTTAGGTGTCGGCGATGTTAGGGAGGGCAGATTAGGGGTTAATACTATTTATTACAGGGTTAGTGAGGCGGATTAGGGGTTAATAACTTTTTTATAATAGCGGTGCGGTCCGCTCGGCAGATTAGGGGTTAATAAGTGTAGGCAGGTGGAGGCAACGTTGTGGGGGGGCAGATTAGGGGGTTAATAAATATAATATAGGGGTCGGCGGTGTTAGGGGCAGCAGATTAGGGGTACATAGGGATAATGTAAGTAGCGGCGGCAGATTAGGGGTTAATAATAATATGCAGGGGTCAGCGATAGCGGGGGCGGCAGATTAGGGGTTAATAAGTGTAAGGTTAGGGGTGTTTAGACTCGGGGTACATGTTAGAGTGTTAGGTGCAGACGTAGGAAGTGTTTCCCCATAGCAAACAATGGGGCTGCGTTAGGAGCTGAACGCGGCTTTTTTGCAGGTGTTAGGTTTTTTTCAGCTCAAACAGCCCCATTGTTTTCTATGGGGGAATCGTGCACGAGCACGTTTTTGAAGCTGGCCGCGTCCGTAAGCAACTCTGGTATCGAGAGTTGCAGTGGCGTTAAATATGCCTGTACGCTCCCTTTTTGGAGCCTAACGCAGCCATTCTGTGAACTCTCAATACCAGAGGTATTTAAAAGGTGCGGCCAGAAAAAAGCCAGCATTAGCTACGCGGGTCGTTACCGACAAAACTCTAAATCTAGGCCTTGGTATGCTTTGTTAAAAAGCATACCTAGGTAGGCTCAGGAGCTGGAAACTAGATGCTGATTGGTGGCTGCACATGTATATATGGCTCTTGTCATTTGCTTAATGATTGTGTTTAGCTAGTGCATTTCTGCTCCTTTAATAAAGGATACCAAGAGAATGAAACAAAATGTATAATAGAAAAAAAAATGGAAAGTTGCTTAAAAATGTATGTTCTATCTGAATCATAAAATAAAAAATATAGGTTTCATGTCCTTTTATGTATTTCAGGACCACCTCATGGCAACAGTAAAAGTAATTCCTACCAAGATCAAATAACTGTTTTTGTCATAAAAACTGAAACAAAACTGTCAAATGCTAATTCCAGCACCATTAAAAGCTCATATATGTGAAAGTTCAAACGCTTTGTTAAGGTTTATTTTTAAACACTGTGATTGTGAGAGATGTATTTTCTTTGTCATCACGATCAGACCAGGTGGTCCTTGTGCAATGGGAACCTCTCTTCAGTCACTGAGAAGTCTAAAGAGCAACAGCTGTACGAGAACTATGGCAGAATGAACGCTAATGGAGATATACAGCTCATATAATCCTGCATGTTATGACAAGAGCAGAAAGTGTATACAATATGCGCTCGCTAAAATGTTTTATTTATTCTTAATCTACATTTCACATTATGGGCCAGATTATGAGTGGAGTAATAGAATTCCTTTTTTATTTTTGCGGGCATTAGATAACGCACGTATTTCAAGTTGAAAGTAAAAAGTTTTTTGAAGTGAGCAAAAAGCCAAACTTACAATATTACAATGGCATTAAGGTATTCCCTTTAGACTTCAATGGAGCACAAAAAGGGGGGGGGAACTAACAACCTAGGGCCCGATCCGATATGAATCTTCGCCCGCAAAAGCCGGCGACACCAATATTTGCGCTGGTTTGGTATCCTATATACGGCGTAACTTAGAAGTTATGCGCGTATATTTCTGCCGTTGCCCGTAGTTTTTTGGGCCATAGGCAGGTATACCAAACCAGCGCAGTTTGGTATCCAATATACAGCGTAAGGACTTACGTGGCGAAAATGGAGAAATCTTACTCCATTTTCACCTCGCCACAAAAAGCAGCCGTAAGAAGCCTTACGCTGACTATTGGAGCCCCGTAACTCCCTAAACTAGCTGCTAAATAAACATAACACCTAACGCATGCGCAATGTCTATCTACCTGTCAACCGCGATCTGCTAAATAAAACCTAACAAACACCTAACGCATGCGCAATGTCTATCCCCCGCCGCAATCCCTAATAAAGTTATTAACCCCTAAACCGCCGCTCCAGGACCCCGCCGCCATCTACATAAACTAACCCCCTACTGTGAGCCCCTAAAACCGCCACCATCTAACTGATCTATCCCCTAATGTGAACCCCTTACACCGCCGCCATCTACCTTATCTATCCCCTAATCTGACCCCTTACACCGCCGCAACCTATATAAAAATTATTAACCCCTAATCTAATCCCCCTATACCGTCGCCAGCTATATTCATATTATTAACCCCTAATCTAATCCCCCTAAAGTAATAAGCTCTATTACCAGCCCTTAAAAGGGCCTTTTGCGGGGCTTTGCCCCAAAGTAAACAGCTCTTTTGCCCTATAACCTGCCCTCCCTACACCGCCGCCATCTATATTAATAGTATTAACCCCTAATGTAAGCCCCTTACACCGCCGCCATCTATATTAAAATTATTAACCCCAATTTAATCTACCTACCCCGCCGCCAGCTATATTATCTATATTAACCCTAAGTATATGATAGTTAATATAGTTATTACATTATATATATTAACTATATTAACCCTAATTATATTAGGGTTAATATAGTTAATATAGTTACTATAGTATTTATATTAACTATATTAACTCTATCTAACCCTAACACCCCTAACTAAATTCTTATTAAATGAATCTAATTCATATTATAAACTAAAATATTCCTATTTAAATCTAAATACTTACCTATAAAATAAACCCTAAGATAGCTACAATATAATTAATAACTACATTGTAGCTATGTTAGGGTTTATATTTATTTTACAGGTAAATTGTTAATTATTTTAACTAGGTATAATAGCTATTAAATAGTTATTAACTATTTAATAGCTACCTAGTTAAAATAATTACCCAATTACCTGTAAAATGAATCCTAACCTAAGTTACAAATACACCTACACTATCAATAAATTAAATAAACTACAAATATCTATCTAAAAATACAATTAAATAAACTAAACTAAATTACAAAAAAAACAAAACACTAAATTACAAAAAATAAAAAAAAGATTACAAGATTTTTAAGCTAATTACACCTATTCTAAGCCCCCTAATAAAATAATAAACCCCCAAAATAAAAAAATGCCCTACCCTATTCTAAATTAAACAAGTTCAAAGCTCTTTTACCTTACCAGCCCTTAAAAAGGCCTTTTGCGGGGCATGCCCCAAAGAAAACTGCTCTTTTGCCTGAAAAAACACCCCCCTGAAGATCTCCCTACCTTGTCTTCACCCAACCAGGCCGAACTCCTCATCCGAGCCGGGCGATGTCTATCCAAGCGGCAAAGAAGAATCTTCATCCCGGCGATGTCTTTCCAATCAATCAGCCAATCGGATTGAACTTGAATCTGATTGGCTGATTCAATCAGCCAATCAGATTTTTCTACCTTAATTCCGATTGGCTGATAGAATCCTATCAGCCAATCGGAATTTGACGGACACCATCTTGGATGACGTCATTTAAAGGTACCTCATTCGTCGTTCAGTCGTCGGCCGGGAAGATTGAAGATGCCGCTTGATGGAAGATGCTGCCGGATGGAAGAAGACTTTGCTGCCGCTTGGAGAAAGACATCGCCGGGATGAAGACTTCTTCTTTGCCGCTTGGAGAAAGACATCGCCGGGATGAAGAATTCTTCTTTGCCGCTTGGATAGACATCGCCCGGATCGGATGAGGAGTTCGGCCTGGTTGGGTGAAGACAAGGTAGGGAGATCTTCAGGGGGGTAGTGTTAGGTTTTTTTAAGGGGGGTTTGGGTGGGTTTAGAATAGGGGTATGTGGGTGGTGGGTTGTAATGTTGGGGGGGGGTGTTGTGTTTTTTTTTCAGGCAAAAGAGCAGTTTTCTTTGGGGCATGCCCCGCAAAAGGCCCTTTTAAGGGCTGGTAAGGTAAAAGAGCTTTGAACTTGTTTAATTTAGAATAGGGTAGGGCATTTTTTTATTTTGGGGGTTTATTATTTTATTAGGGGGCTTAGAATAGGTGTAATTAGCTTAAAAATCTTGTAATCTTTTTTTTATTTTTTGTAATTTAGTGTTTGTTTGTTTTTGTAATTTAGTTTAGTTTATTTAATTGTATTTTTAGATAGATATTTGTAGTTTATTTAATTTATTGATAGTGTAGGTGTATTTGTAACTTAGGTTAGGATTTATTTTACAGGTAAATTGGTAATTATTTTAACTGGGTAGCTATTAAATAGTTATTAACTATTTAATAGCTATTGTACCTAGTTAAAATAAATACCAAGTTACCTGTAAAATAAATATAAACCCTAAAATAGCTACAATGTAATTATTAATTACATTGTAGCTATCTTAGGGTTTATTTTAAAGGTAAGTATTTAGATTTAAATAGGAATATTTTCATTAATAATATTAATATTAGATTTATTTTAATAAGAGTTTAGTTAGGGATGTTAGAGTTAGATAGGGTTATTATACTTAATATATATATAATATAATAACGATATTAACTATATTAACCCTAATATAATTAGGGTTAATATAGTTAATATATATAATATAATAATTATATTAACTATATTAACCCTAATATAATTAGGGTTAATATAGTTAATATAGCTGGCGGCGGTGTAGGGGGATTAGATTAGGGGTTAATGTGTTTAATATAGGCAGCAGCGGTGTAGGGGGATTAGATTAGGGGTTAATACATTTATTATAGGTGGCGGCGGTGTAGGGGGATTTAGATTGTAGGCAAAAGAGCTGATTACTTTGTGACAAAGCCCCGCCAAAAGCCCTTTTAAGGGCTGGCAAAAGAGCAGTTTACTTTGGGGTAATGCCACGCAAAAAGCCCTTTTCAGGGCTATTTGTAGGGTTAGACTTAGGTTTAGTGGTAGGGATAGTTTAGTATTTTAGGGGTTAAATAATTTAATATAGATGGCGGCGGGGTAGGGGGATTAAATTAGGGGTTAATAATTTTAAAATAGATGGTGGCGGGGTAGGGGCTCACTTTAGGGGGTAGGTAAGGTAAATGGCGGCGGTGTTAGGGGCTCACTTTAGGGGGTTATAGATTTAATATAGCTGGCGGCGGGGTCCGGGAGCGGCGGTTTAGGGGATAATAACTTTATTAGGTGGCGGCGGGGTCCGGGAGCGGCGGTTTAGGGGTTAATAACTTTTTTTATTGTTAGGATAGTGAGGGGGGATAGCGGATAGAGGGTTAGACGTGTCGGGCTATGTTTAGGAGGCGTGTTAGACAGTGCGGGTGATTTCATACTTTAGTCAGGTTTTGTAGGCGCCGGCAGTTTCTAACGTGGCGCAAGTCACTGGCGACTCCAAAAATTTGTACTTACGCAGATTTCTGGACATCGCTACTTTGTCAGACTTACGCCACTTTAGCAACTGACGGCGCTGCATATTGGATAGCTCGAGTTGCGAGCTGAAACTGCGGGCGACGCGGGTTCCCTCGCTTGCGCCACAAACTACGCCGTATATCGGATCGCGCCCCTACTCGCACATAAACCTGATCACATTTAACCAAATGCACTAACCTGACACAAAATATGAATATTTCACATTCCAATGTTCTTCACACAGCAGAATATGTTCTATGTATTCTTAAATACATATTTTTATATATATATATATATATATAATTTTTTTCATAATATATATATTTATATACCTATATATATATATATATATATATATATACAGATGATTATATATAGGTATAGATATATATAGACATACTGTATATAGGAATATCTATTTAAAAATACTTAGAACATATTCCCTTATGTGAAGAGCATTGGAATATGAAATATTTATAGTAAATGGTTAAACAGTACTAAATATGAATATTGCATAAATATATTACATGTTTATAGCTACTTAACTGCAAAGGGCTACAATGCACTTATATACATATGTCTATATATGTATACATGTCTATTTACAGTATGTATCAGATATATATATAGAAATATAGATTTAATAATAAAAAGTACATTATTTTCTATGTGAAGAACATAGAAATGTAAAATATGCGTTTTGCGCATTGTGTTTCTCAATTTAGATTTAGCGCACATGAAAATAGGATTTTTAAGGCGCATTATTGAAATATTACATGTAAAAAAAGAAACATTTGTAATAAATGAATACAAATTAATAAACAAACTGTAAAATATTCTAAATAATCCATAGAATATATATATTTTACAGTATGTTTATTAATTTGTAATAGTTTATATTAATTTGTATTACTATTTTCTATGTAGTATTTCAATAACGCACCTTAAGAATCCTAAGTTTTAATTTGCATTAACCTGACCGTATGAAGATCTAAATTGAGAAACGCTTTCCGCAAAATGCATATTTTACATTCCTATTTTCTTCACATAGAAAATAATGTACTTTTTATTATTAAATATATATATTTCTATATATATATATCTGATACATAAATACATATGTGCACACATATATACATACACAAATACAGTATATATACACACATATTTTTGTGTGTTAAAGCCCTTTGCCTGCCTTTTTTTTTCTTACAGAGAGACCTCGTATCTTTGAGCCCTTATAACGTTTTAATGCATTTTTTTATCAGAGTTATTATTATGAGGGTAGCTGTACTTTTAAATACATTTTTGATGTTTTTGTGACCCTTTTTATTCAAGTGTAACAGGTTTCCAGAGCTCTGAGGTCGTGATTACTCGACACGCGTTAAATTCAATTGCACTCCAGTGAAGGAGTTTACTTTCAACTCGTCATATGCGCACTACTTCTGGCGCGTGCAAACACCCATGGTAAACCCCTTATCGCTCACACGTAACAGCGCTCCACTCGTGGTCTCGCCCTATAACAGCAGGCTAAGCTTGGTCAATGTGAATTTATAAAATGACAAAATATTAGAAAACTGATTTCAAATACAACAGGTATAGATTGTAAAAGAACATTACAATAAAGCAGAACATTTAAACATGAGTCCCTTTAAAGGGACACAAAACATTTTTCTTTCATGATTCAGATAGAGCATGACATTTTATTAAAATTGTATGTACTGTCTGAATCATAAAGTAAATATTTAGATTTCATATCCTTTTAAGGTGGTTTAGCACTCATTTAGCCTAATTAATTAATAATTATTTATTAAACAAGTATTTAAACTAACAGCCACATATATTTAAACAAATAAACATACATCATTTTCTAATCTCCTTATATATATATATATATATATATATATATATACATATATATTAAAAATACATACCAGCTAACACAGGATTGTAAAAAGACTGTGATCTGTGGCCCACCTACCCTAAATGCTGAGATGAGACCCCAGGTGCAAGGGGGTTTAAACAATTAGATTAAATACAAAAGAAATAAAGTAAACCTTATCCAGCACATTCACATAAAGTCGTAATTAAATAGTAGTGTGGGGACTGTGAGCATCTCAACATAAACACACATACACGGATGTCTTAAGATAATGCAACAAAGTAATTTATTCCTCCAACATAAGAAATAGTGTGCAACAAAGAAGAAACAAATTAAAGATGATACAATTCGTCATCTAGCCATATGCCAATCATTCATTACCCCACACGCATACAGGAGAGCTCCAATGTCCAGAAACTCAGTGCGTCCACTGACAAATTATATAAGGCCGTATTTTGTATAAAACAGACAGAACATTAGCGGCCAACCGGTAAACTCCTCCTGATCCTATACGGGAAAATACTTAGTGGTAAAGAGCGTGCTTGCAATTATAAAGTGACACTGTCGGGGCAGACTGTATATCAAAAAGTCCCTGTATTGTGTCCCCACCACTCACTCAAAGCCAGAGAGAGCTGAACGTATGCCAGAGGGGCTAAGTATATCACTCAGCAGGGATTACCAACGTCCTACTCCATGTCAGGTGTAACGCTGAACCACTTCACGTTACCAATGTTACCTGATTCCGGAGAGTCAGAAGAAATCATCAACCCCGTGTCTCATCCAGGCAAAGGTACACACAAAACTAAATCTAAGGTAAACATCATCTGCATATATATAATTATTCTTTTGGAATCCAAATTCAATGAGTTTTATTTTATTTAAAGGAACACTCATGTCAAATTAAACTATTGTAAAAGTTCCCCATTCTAAGATCTAGATTATCACAGATCTTAGTGAGGGGATCTTTTACAGGAATCAATCCTGCTACAAAATTATCAAAAGGGCACAAGCCGCAGCTTAGTTCCGCATTTGGATCCTCACAAAGGATCCAAATGCACATCCCTATTGTCAAATATACAGAAAAGGGCACTTTATAGGGAACCTTTGTGTATTTAATCCAATGAGGCCAAAATATCAAGCTCCGAATGGAGCTTGATGCCCCTGTTTCCGCGTGAGCTTTTAGGCTCGCCGGAAACATTAGTTATTAAGCAGCGGTCTAAGGACCGCTGCTCCATAACTTGTCTGCCTGATCTGAGGCTGTGGTCTTCAATCCGCCCGATCCTATACGATCGGGCTGATTGACACCCCCTGCTCTGCAAGGGCTGGCATTGCACAAGCAGTTAATAAGAACTTCTTGTGCAATAATAAATGCCGAGAGCGTATGCTGTTGGCATTTATCGATGTGTGGCAGACATGAAACGCTACATCGTATCATGTCCGCTCGCACTTTACTAAATCGGCCCCATTGTGCTGAAATAAAGTGCAAGGGATGATGCAATGCGCTATTTAACGCTATTTAACGGTCCCGCTTGAGGGATAATTGTGCTAGAAGAAAGCACAAAAAGCTGAAGTTAGAATATTGCGCGCACATTCACATATTCCCCCATAGAAGTCAATAAGAAAGAGTGGGAATAAAAACTCCAATCTCATATTCTCATGTGCGCTAACTCAACATAAAATATTTATATTTCACATTCCAATGTTCTTCACATAACAGAATATGTTCTATTAATTCATAAAGATATATATATATATATATATATATATATATATATATATATAAAATGGTATTTTGGTACAATATCTATACATGATTAATTGATTATATATAGGTATAGATATATACGTATATAGGAATATCTATATGTGCAGAACATTGGAATGTCAAATATTTACAGTAAATGCACAGTCAAACACTAAATTAAACATTAATATTGCATAAATATGCTTTTACATGTTTTCATCTACTCAACTTTCTGTCAAAACTAATCCCAATAGTTATGGACACTGAACTCAATATATTTGCTCCTATTTTTGTCCCAACGCTGCTTTTTAACGCCCGCTGGTATTACGAGTCTTGAAATGACAGGCTCACCGCTCACTTTTTTGGCCAGACTCGAAAATACCGCAAATCCACTTACATCAATTGCGCATCCTATTTTTTCAATGGGATTTGCCTAACGCCGGTATTACGAGTCTTCCTCAAAGTGAGCAGTACAGCCTCTCCTGTCAAGCCTGGTACCGCATTTAAAAGTCAGTAGTTAAGAGTTTTATGGGCTAACGCCGTAGCATAAAACTCTTAACTAAAGTGCTAAAAAGTACACTAACACCCATAAACTACCTATTAACCCCTAAACCGAGGCCCCCCCACATCGCAAACACTAAAATAAATTTTTTAACCCCTAATCTGCCAAACCGGACATCACCGCCACTATAAAAAATATATTAATCCATAAACTGCTGCACTCCCACATCGCAAACACTAGTTAAATTTTATTAACCCCTAATCTGCCGTCCCTAACATCGCCGACACCTACCTATATGTATTGACCCCTAATCTGCCGCCCCCAACGTCGCCACGACTATATTAAATGTATTAACCCCTAAATCTAAGTCTAACCCTAACACCCCCTAACTTAAATATAATTTAAATAAATCTAAATAAAATTACTACAATTACCTAAATAATTCCTATTTAAAACTAAATACTTACCTATAAAATACACCATAAGCTAGCTACAATATAACTAATAGTTACATTGTATCTAGCTTACGGTTGATTTTTATTTTACAGGCAAGTTTGTATTTATTTTAACTAGGTACAATAGTTATTAAATAGTTATTAACTATTTAATAGCTACCTAGTTAAAATAAAGTCAAATTTACCTGTAAAATAAATCCTAACCTAAGTTACAATTGCACCTAACACTACACTATAATTAAATTAATTACCTAAACTAAATACAATTAAATACAATTAAATACAATTATCTAAAGTACGGAAAAAAACCCACTAAATTACAAAAAATAATAAAATAATTACAAGTTTTTTAAACTAATTACACCTAATCTAATCCCCCTAATAAAATAAAAAAGCTCCCAAAATAATAAAAAGCCCTATCCTATACTAAATTACAAATAGCCCTTAAAAGGGCCTTTTGCAGGGCATTGCCCCAAAGTAATCAGCTCTTTTACCTGTAAAAAAAAGTACAATACCTCCCCAACATTAAAACCCACCACCCACACACCCAACCCTACTCTAAAACCCACCCAATCCCCCCTTAATAAAACCTAACACTAACCCCTTGAAGATCACCCTACCTTGAAAAGTCTTCACCCAACCGGGCCGAAGTCCTCAACGAAGCCGGGTGAAGTGGTCCTCCAGACGGGCAGAGGTCTTCATCCAAGCCGGGAAGAAGAGGTCCTCCAGACGGGCAGAAGTCTTCATCCAGGCGGCATCTTCTATCTTCATCCATCCGGCGCGGAGCGGGTCCATCTTCAAGCCATCCGATGCGGAGCATCCTCTTCAAACAAAGTCCAACTGAAGAATGAAGGTTCCTTTAAATGACGTCATCCAAGATGGCGTCCCTTGAATTCCGATTGGCTGATAGAATTCTATCAGCCAATCGGAAATAAGGTAGAAAAAATCCTATTGGCTGATGCAATCAGCCAATAGGATTAAAGTTCAATCCTATTGGCTGATCCAATCAGCCAATAGAATTGAGCTGGCATTCTATTGACTGATTGGATCAGCCAATAGAATGCAAGCTCAATCCTATTGGCTGATTGCATCAGCCAATAGAATTTTTTCTACCTTAATTCCTATTGGCCAATCGGAATTCAAAGGACGCCATCTTGGATGATGTCATTTAAAGGAACCTTCATCCTTCAGTTGGACTTCGTTTGAAGAGGATGCTACGCGTCGGATAGCTTGAAGATAGACCCGCTCTGCGCTGGATGGATGAAGATAGAAGATGCCGCCTGGATGAAGACTTCTGCCCGTCTGGAGGACCTCTTCTTCCTGGCTTGGATGAAGACTTCTGCTCGTCTGGAGGACCACTTCGCCCGGCTTCTTTGAGGACATCGGCCCAGTTGGGTGAAGACTTCTCAAGGTAGGGTGATCTTCAAGGGGTTATTGTTAGGTTTTATTAAGGCGGGATTGGGTGGGTTTTAGAGTAGGGTTGGGTGTGTGGATGGAGGGTTTTAATGTTGGGGGGTATTGTACTTTTTTTTACAGGTTAAAGAGCTGATTACTTTGGGGCAATGCCCCGCAAAAGGCCCTTTTAAGGGCTATTTGTAATTTAGTATAGGGTAGGGCTTTTTATTATTTTGGAGGGCTTTTTTATTTTGTTAGGGGGATTAGAGTAGGTGTAATTATTTAAAAAAAAATTATTTTATTATTTTCTGTAATGTATTGGGGTTTTTTTTCGTACTTTAGATAATTGTATTTAATTGTATTTAATTGTATTTAGTTTAGGTAATTAATTTAATTATAATGTAGTGTTTGTAGTGTTAGGTGTAATTGTAACTTAGGTTAGGATTTATTTTACAGGTAAATTTGACTTTATTTTAACTAGGTAGCTATTAAATAGTTAATAACTATTTAATAACTATTGTACCTAGTTAAAATAAATACAAACTTGACTGTAAAATAAAAATAAACCCTAAGATAGCTACAATGTAACTATTAGTTATATTGTAGCTATCTTAGGGTTTATTTTATATGTAAGTATTTAGTTTTAAATAGGAATTATTTAGTTAATTGTAGTTATTTTATTTAGATTTATTTAAATTATATTTAAGTTAGTGGGTGTTAGAGTTAGGGTTAGACTTAGGTTTAAGGGTTAATATGTTTATTATAGTGGTGGCGACATTGGGGGCAGCAGATTAGGGGTTAATAAGTGTAGGTAGGTGGCGGCGACATTGGGGGTGGCAGATTAGGGGTTAATAAATATAATGTATGTGTTGGCGATGTTGGGGGCAGCAGATTAGGGCTTCATAAGTATAATGTAGGTGGCGGCGGTGTCCGGAGTGGCAGATTAGGGGTTAATAATATTATGCAGGTGTCGACGATGTCAGGGGCAGCGGATTAGGGGTTAATAAGTGTAAGATTAGGGTTGTTTAGACTCAGGGTTCATGTTAGGGTGTTAGGTGTAGACATAAAAGTATTTTCCCCATAGGAATCAATGGGGCTGGGTTAAGAGCTGAACGCTGCTTTTTTGCAGGTGTTGGTTTTTTTTTTTCGGCTCTCCCCCATTGATTCCTATGGGAAAATCGCGCACGAGCACGTTTTGCCAGCTCAACGCTACCGTAAGCAGCACTGGTATTGAGGTGAGATGTGGAGCAAAATTTTGCTCTCCGCTCACTTTTCTGCGGCTAACGACGGGTTTGTAAAAACCCGTAATACCAGCGTTGTCTGTAAGTGAGCGGTGAGGGAAAACTGCTCGTTAGCACCACACCCATGTTAACGCAAAACTCGTAATCTAGGTGTAAGTGTTTACTCAATTCCAACAAATTACAAACAATGCTGTATTCATAGCATTTGGATACAGTTTTGGATACAAATCACTGGGACTGATTTAAAAATGTATCAGGACTGATTTACATCAATTGCTTCACCATTTGATGATTTATTAGATTTAAAGTGGGCCCACGTTCGTAATTTAATTGTGTAATTTTCTGGCAACTATTAAAATCATATGTGTACGAATCATATGTGCATATGTTTATTATTAATCTTTTTTGTGTATAGCATAATATAAATTCCATTGGGTTCTTTGTTTGAATATTGTTTGGGAACTATTTGGGAATTTTACTTTTCTCATGACTAACTAGTTAGTGAGAAGGTAACCTTACACTCGGGTGCCGGATAAAGGGATCTTATTGTGGGTCTTATAGCCCATAGGTTTTCTCCTTGATGTAACAATCTTATTATTATCCCCCAGAGCATAGTCTTGTCCTGATAGTAAATATGGTAATCAGGTCATTCGAATGAGTAAGGTATTAATTAATGAAGTGGTGCGAACCGAATCATATAACATATATATATATATATGTATATATATATATATATATATATATATATATATAAAAATATGGTATTTTAGTACAATATCTATACATGATTAATTGATTATATATAGGTATAGATATATATGTATACGTATATAGGAGTATCTATGTGTGCAGAACATTGGAATGTCAAATATTTACAGTAAATGCACAGTCAAACACTTTAGTAAACATTAATATTGCATAAATATGCTTTTACATGTTTTCATCTACTCAACTGCAAAGGGCTCAAATGCACATATATATATATATATATATATATATATATATATATGGGTGTGTGTTTATATATGTGTACATATGTATTAATGTGCTAATATGTGTATATATGTCTGTAAATACATATATGCACATACAAATACATAAATACATACATACTGTACATATATATATATATATATATATATACACACTCATATCTATCTATCTATCTATCTATCTATCTATATATATATACACAGTATATATATATATATATATATATATATATATATACACACACACATACATATATGGCTTTAGACATGTATATGTATGTATGTCTCAGTTAAAGCCCTTTGCCTAAGACCTCTTATCTTTGAGCCCTTATAACTTTTTTGTGCAATATTTTTTGTGAACATTATTAGATAGTATTATTATGAGTGTAACTATACTTTGTAATGTATTTTTGATGTCTTTTGTGCAACTTTCTTTGCAAAACAGTTAACCAGAGCTCTGAACTCGGGGTAATCATTCTAGCGTAAATCACTATTGCACTCAAACGATCATGTCTACTTTCAACTCATAGTACCAGCACTAAGCTCGACGAGCACAAACCCTTGTGATAAACCCCTTATCGCTTGTGCGCAAACTTTTGCGTTCCACTCGTTATCTGGCCCTAAGAGATACATGCATATTTTTTAGATTTCAGATTGCAGTGTAAATGTTGGATACAGACTGAGTCATTCTCATGTAAGAAAATAGAAAAAAATTATAAAGTATTGGGAAATTCTAATAAAGTTCTGCTGTTCAAAACCAGATGACATCTTTATGTGTTTGAGACACAATAGTTAATTAATCTAATATTTGTCATCAAGTTTCCAAGACATAGTTTTTTTTAAGTCCTTCACTATTTCACACTGTTTGTTTTAGTCTCCAGAACAACAAACATAAACATGTCTATCTGCACTTCAGGTCTATCTGCACTTCATGTCTATCTGCACTTCAGGTCTATCTGCACTTCATGTCTATCTGCACTTCATGTCTATCTGCACTTCATGTCTATCTGCACTTCATGTCTATCTGCACTTCAGGTCTATCTGCACTTCATGTCTATCTGCACTTCATGTCTATCTGCACTTCATGTCTATCTGCACTTCATGTCTATCTGCACTTCATGTCTATCTGCACTTCATGTCTATCTGCACTTCATGTCTATCTGCGCTTCATGTCTATCTGCACTTCATGTCTATCTGCACTTCATGTCTATCTGCACTTCATGTCTATCTGCACTTCATGTCTATCTGCGCTTCATGTCTATCTGCACTTCATGTCTATCTGCACTTCATGTCTATCTGCACTTCATGTCTATCTGCGCTTCATGTCTATCTGCACTTCATGTCTATCTGCACTTCATGTCTATCTGCACTTCATGTCTATCTGCGCTTCATGTCTATCTGCGCTTCATGTCTATCTGCACTTCATGTCTATCTGCACTTCATGTCTATCTGCACTTCATGTCTATCTGCGCTTCATGTCTATCTGCACTTCATGTCTATCTGCACTTCATGTCTATCTGCACTTCATGTCTATCTGCGCTTCATGTCTATCTGCACTTCATGTCTATCTGCACTTCATGTCTATCTGCACTTAAAATTAGTTTTGGCATTGATTTGAATTTTGTGAGTTACCTCCTACATACGTGTCCAGTCCATACAAATCCTAGAAACATATTAAACATGAATTAATATTTGACAAAAGAGAACAGAATTAACATGCCATAATATGTAATATGTATTACTAAGATAGCTGCCAGCTGTTTTAGGAACATTGTCTTGATGACCCTCCTTCTTCTACTGGGAGCCCTTGCCATTCAGGTTCTATTATACAAGCCTGTGAAATGGTCATAACACCAATACTTCCTGACCTTATCGCTAACTGATTCATCTGGGGTGATTGACAAGTGCTGGCCATACATGGGGGGAGGGTGTAGAGATGCACAAGCATCTGCTTGTGCAATAGTAACTGCAGGCAATAAATGTGGTCTCACAAGCCCCAAACATGAGAGGACAGGTCCCATGCCTAGGAACCTTGTCCATACACATTTTGGTTTATGGGGCATTTTATGTCAAACTTCGGAGTATGCAATTCCTAACCAGAATCCTCTAATTCAGCTCACTTACTTAAGCCACCCTGACAAAACCCATCCCTGGGTAAAAATGTTAGGAGATACATGTATGTTTTTAACATGAAATAATGTATTTTAGCTACCTAATTTTATGGAAATCTTGTAAAACACCTAGATACAAGTGGCAGAGAATGTAACACCACTGGACACAAGTGGCAAATAATATTATATTACTGTATGCAAGTGGCACATAATGTTGTGCCACCAGATAAAAGTGGCAGATAATGTAACACCACTGGATACAAGTGACACATAATATTATAGCACTTTATACAAGTGACACGTAATATTATACCAGTGTATACAAGTGGCACATAATGTTATAACACTGTATACAAGTGTCACATTATATAACACTACTGTATACGAGTGACACATAATATTACACTACTGTATACGAGTGACACATAATATTACACTACTGTATACGAGTGACACATAATATTATACCACTGTATAAAAGTAGCACATAATGTTATAACACTGTATACAAGTGGCACATAATATTAAACCACTGGATACAAGTGAGAGATTATTTTAT
This sequence comes from Bombina bombina, assembly GCF_027579735.1. NCBI lineage: Eukaryota > Metazoa > Chordata > Amphibia > Anura > Bombinatoridae > Bombina > Bombina bombina. The sequence continues at coordinate 207,444,009 of NC_069505.1, read as the reverse complement.
ACCACTGGATACAAGTGAGAGATAATATTTTACCGCTATGCACAATTGACAGATATTATACCACTAGTCACATGTTTTACCACTGGACACAAATGGCACATAATATTTTAACACTGAAAACCAGTGACGTATAATTTTATACCACTGGATACACATGAAAGATAATGTTATACCACTGGATACAAGTGAAAGATAATGTTATACCACTGGATACAAGTAGCAGATAATATTTTACCACTAGATACAAGTGACAGATAATGTTATACCACTAGATACAAGTAGCAGATAATATTTTACCACTAAAAACAAGTAACAGATAATGTTATACCACTGGATACAAGTGACATATAATGTTATACCACTAGATACAAGTAGCAGATAATATTTTACCACTGAAAACAAGTGACAGATAATGTTATTCAACAGGATACAAGTGACAGATAATGTTATACCACTAGATACAAGTGACAGATAATATTTTACCACTGGATACAAGTGACAGATAATAGCAGATAATTTTATACCACTAGACACTTGTCTAGACACTAGACAGATAATGTCACATGATATTATACCATTGGATACAAGTAGCAGATAATTTTATACCACTAAGCACAAGTGTCATTTTTAGATCACCGGATACAAGAGGTAGGTAAAGTTATACCACTGGATATATGTGGCAGGTAAAGTTATACCACTGGATATATGTGGCAGGTAAAGTTATACCACTGGATATAAGTGGCAGGTAGTGTTATATTACTGGACACAAGGGACAGTTAATGTTATACCAGTGGACCAAGTGACAAATAATGTTAAACCATTGCACACAAGTGGTAGTCAATGTTATAGCAGTGGACACAAGTGGCAGATACTGTTATACCACTGGACATAAGTGACAAATAATGTTATCCCACTGGTTATGAGTAACACAATGCTATACCACTGGTTATGAGTGACAAATAATGTTATCCCACTGGCTATGAGTGACACAATGCTATACCACTGGTTATGAGTGATACATAATGTTATACCACTGGTTATGAGTGACAAATAATGTTATCCCACTGGTTATGAGTGACACAATGCTATACCACTGGTTATGAGTGACACATAATGTTATCCCATTGGTTATGAGTGACACAATGCTATACCACTGGTTATGAGTGACACATAATGTTATACCACTGGTTATGAGTGACACATAATGTTATACCACTGGCTATGAGTGACACAATGCTATACCACTGGTTATGAGTGACACATAATGTTATACCACTAGCTATGAGTGACACAATGCTATACCACTGGTTATGAGTGACACATAATGTTATACCACTGGTTATGAGTGACAAATAATGTTATCCCATTGGTTATGAGTGACACAATGCTATACCACTGAACTAAAGGGGCAGATAAGGCACTGGACACAAGGAGCACATGGCATGCAATTGGACATGAGTGCCACATAATACTTTGCCTCTGGATACAAGTAGAGGAAAATGCTATGCCACTGGACACAAAAGGGATATGTTTAGGGGTGATTGATTATCTGCTACATACGAACACCAATGAAAGAAGCCTAGCTCTTATAAAAAGACATAAACAAATGCTACAGAACAACATTCTTCTGTTTCAGGTGGGAGGCTGAGCTCTACACTAAAGCTAAAATTAACCCTACAAGCTACATAATTAACCCCTTCACTGCTAGCCATAATACACGTGTGAAATGCAGCGGCATTTGGCGGCCTTCTAATTACCAAAAAGCAACGCCAAAGCCATATATGTCTGCTATTTCTGAACAAAGGGGATCCCAGAGAAGCATTTACAACCATTTGTGCCATAATTGCACACGCTGTTTGTAAATGATTTCAGTGAGAAACCTAAAATTGTGAAAAATTTAAGTTTAAGTTTTTTTTTATTTGATCGCATTTGGCGGTGAAATGGTGGCATGAAATATACCAAAATTGGCCTAGATCAATACTTGGGGTTGTCTACTACACTACACTAAAGCTAAAATTATCCCTAAAAGTTCCCTACATGCTCCATAATTAACCCCTTCACTGCTGGACATAATACACGTGTAGTGCGCAGTGGCATTTAGCAGCCTTCTAATTACTAAAAAGCAACGCCAAAGTCATATATGTCTGCTATTTCTGAACAAAGGGGATCCCAGAGAAGAATTTACAACCATTTAAGCCATAATTGCACAAGCTGTTTGTAAATAATTTCAGTGAGAAACCAAAAGTTTGTGAAAAAATTTGTAAAAAAGTGAACGATTTTTTGTATTTAATCGCATTTGGCAGTGAAATGGTGGCATGAAATATACCAAAATGGGCCTAGATGAATACTTTGGGATGTCTACTAAAAAAATATATATATATGTCAATGGATATTCAGAGATTCCTGAAAGATATTAGTGTTCTAATGTAACTAGCGCTAATTTTGAAAAATAATGGTTTGGAAATAGCAAAGTGCTACTTGTATTTATAGCCCTATAACTTACAAAAAAAGCAAAGAACATGTAAACATTGGGTATTTCTAAACTCAGGACAAAATTTAGAAACGATTTAGCACGGGTGTTTTTTGGTGGTTGTAGATTTGTAACAGATTTTGGGGGTCAAAGTTAGAAAAAGTGTGTTTTTTTCAATTTTTTCCTCATATTTTATAAAAAAATTTATAGTAAATTATAAGATATGATGAAAATAATGGTATATTTAGAAAGTCCATTTAATGGCGAGAAAAACGGTATATAATATGTGTGGGTACAGTAAATGAGTAAGAGGAAAATTACAGCTAAACACAAACACAGCAGAAATGTAAAAATAGCCTTTGTCCCAAACGGACAGAAAATGGAAAAGTGCTGTGGTCATTAAGGGGTTAAGAAAGTCTGGCGGACCTGATCCGACAGTTCCGCCAGACCTCGCTGAATACGGCGAGCAATACGCTCGCCGTATTCAGCATTGCACCAGCAGCTCACAAGAGCTGCTGGTGCAACGGCGCCCCCTGCAGACTCGCGGCCAATGGGCCGCCAGCAGGGGGTGTCAATCAACTCGATCGTACTCGATCGGGGTGATTTCTGGCAATGTCTGTCCGCCTGCTCAGAGCAGGCGGACAGGTTATGGAGCAGCAGTCTTTGTGACCGCTGCTTCATAACTGCTGTTTCTGGCGAGTCTGCAGGCTCACCAGAAACACGGGGCATCAAGCTCCATTCGGAGCTTGATAGATAGGCCCCAGAGAGTATTCATTTTGTATGTATGATTAGGATCATTTTTTAGTAGCTACTAGGATTCCAACCTTATGCGTGCATATGCTTGATTTATTAAATAAATGCTTTTAGTCATTATACCTTTTCCCTGTCTCTGGTTCTATTTTTGATATTTTGTAGCACTCTCAAAAGCCTACTATTTAGTTTGTGTCTGTATTTGAATCTCGTCAATTCTATTAGTAGATATATGTAGCTATTCACTACACACATAGCTATTCAGCTTATTTTTGTTCACACTGTTTTAAGTATATTCAGACATATTGGTCTGATCACATTTTGTTGTTGTTCTTAATTTGGGAGTTATAGTTATTTGCCTCTTATTTATTCACATAGGACCCTTTTCTAGTACACACTCCGCTTTAGCACCATCCTACTTTTTCTCTCTTTTTTATATTTGTACATTGGTTTTCCCTGTGGAAGGGTGCCCAGGATAGGCTGTGAGTGCAGAGTTAGCACAACACTGTTTTCTATTTCCACAAGATGGAAGCCAGTCTGGAGAAGTCCTGTAAACGGAATGTGAGGAGGTAACAAGAGGGGAGTAGAGAAAGAGGTCATGAGCAGAGACAAGGTCTAAGATATAGAGGGGAGCAGTGCAGTTGAGGGATTTGTATGTCAGAGTCAAAATTTTGTGTTTAATCCTGGAGGCAAGAGGAAGCCAGTGAAGGGATTGGCAGAGAGGAGCAGCAGATGAAGAGCGACGTGTAAGGAAGATGATCCTGGCAGATACATTCATTATGGAATGTAAAGGAGCTAGACGGCAGCTAGATAGTTTGATCCCAGAAAATCTATGTATTTAACGCTATATAGCAGAACCATAACGTAAGTTTAGTTGGTTTATGTCACCTTTTGTGCCAGTTTAGGTCCAGAGTAAAAGTTGCCATAAGCAATATCATGACTGCATTAACTTGCATGCATATTTCAAGTTGAAAGTAAACACGTTCGCTTGAGTTCATACTAAATTAGCACTCATCGGGTTAGTATGACTGAAGACCTTGCGTAAAGGGTAGGGGTTTAAAAAATGTGCACCAAACACAACAAGAATACATTAAAATAAACAGTTATGGGCATATTTATCAAGCTCCATATGAAGCTTTATGCCCTGTGTTTCCGGCGAGCCTTCAGGCTCTAAAGACCGCTGATCCATAACCTGTGAGCCTGCTCTGAGGCAGCGGACAGAAATCAACCTGATTGAATATGATCAGGTTGATTGACACCCCCTGCTAGCGGCCAGTTGGCCGCGAATCTGCCGGGGGCGGTATTGCACCAGCAATCATTGCACAAGAACTGCTGGGGCAATGATAAATGCCGTCAGTGTATGCTGTCGGCATTTATCGATGTGCAGCGGACATGATCCGCTAAATTGGATCATGTTCGCTCGCACCATAATAAATAGCCCCCTTACACTCATATATACACTATCGGATAATAAAAATATTAATAAAAAAGTTTTATAAGGTTTCAAAGGCATATGGTATTTAACATGGTATTTGAATAAAAGGGCTATATTGTGTATGTGTGTATATATATATATATATATATATATATGTGTCTAAATATGTGTGTCGTTGTATATGTGTGTAAATATTTTGTATATATATATGCATATATGTGTGTGTATTTGTGTATTTACATATGTGTATATATATATATATATATATATATATGTATGTATAGTTCAAAACCCCACAATGACAAGTAGGTGGGAAGTGGAACTCACTGGATTTAAGAAAAAAATATTTTAATGCTTTGATGTTTTGGGGTAGTTAGCCCCTTATACAGACAATCAAAAAATGATAAATACAGTGATATATATACAGAACCAATCAAACAAACTTACCCCATGGGAGCCTCGTTCTCATGCCATCAGACACGGCATGAGAACTTGGGCAGCTGATTGTAAATATATTTACATATATAATTATATATTTCTGTGTTATAAGTGTATATACACATGTTATAACATAAATATATATGTATATAATCATATACATCTAACACCCCACACCCGCCACTTTTAACCCCTAAAAACTGCTTCATGCAGTTGTTTTTTATTGAACAAAATGCTACATTAATACATACATTTAATAAAAAACTGTAACATACTTTATTTTGGAGCTAATTCAGGCACTTTTTGAAAAATAACCAGAGATCTGATTTCTGGTTCATTTTCAGAGCGCTAATTGCTACCGCGAGCTCTGGGTAGCAATGAGCAGCCACTTTTAATGGCTGGTTATTTATTGCACCCCCGTTATCGGGCGAATTTGCCCATTTACAAGCACACAATTAAATAGTGCTACACTTGTAATCTAGCCCTATATATTTTATGCAATTTTTTATTATTAATGTGCAGGATCTTTTGGGATAATTAAGCTTTTTGTTGTTAATAGACTTCTGACACAGTATAAGTATCATGATTGGGTGAACATTTGTCCTAAAATATTGAGTCGATTAAACTATGTTTATAAATACATGGCTGATACAACCCTATGGTTATTTTTTGCGCAGTAGATACCAGGACTCATAGAGGCCGATTTATCAAGCTCCGTATGGAGCTTGAAGGCCGTGTTTATGGCGAGTCTTCAGACTCGCCAGAAACACCAGTTATGAAGCAGCAGTCTAAAGACCGCTGCTCCATAACCCTGTCCGCCTGCTCTGATGAGGCGGACAGGAATCGCTGCAATTCAACCCGATTGAATACGATTGGGTTGATTGACACCTCCGTGCTGGCAGCCCATTGGCCGCAAGTCTGCAGGGGGCGGCGTTGCACCAGCAGCTCTTGTGAGCTGCTGGTGCAATGCTGAATACAGAGAGCGTATTGCTCTCCGCATTCAGCGAGGTCTTGCGGACCTGATCCGCACTATCGGATCAGGTCCACAAGACCTTTCATAAATAGGCCTCATAGTGTGGAGCAGTTTATGGTTCAACCATCAGAGCATTCTTCTTGATTTCATGAAATCTACATCAGTAATTCTCATGTTTCCCATGCCAAAAACTAGCTGGATAAAATCCTAAACTGACTCTTGGGATTTACATGTGATAGTAAGGGCCAATAAAAGCACATAATGACAAAAAATCATTTGTTTTAAAAAAAGAAGTTGATTTTAACTGGAGCAAAGCGTTGTGACTAATGACAGTGACAAGTTTATCTGTCATCTCTCCTGTCCATCAGTCTATCTTAACCATTATTTATTATATTTCTTTTAAATCCCTAAACATCTCACCATGCCTCTTCCTCTTTTTTTTGTCATACCATAGACCCATATCTGATCCCCGAAAGGCACTTTTTTTGCACTAAATGACTAATCAATGAAGTATATTCACAAAAAGCAGTGCCAAATCAAGAGAAATTCTTCATAACTTTATTTATTTGTGTGGTTCTGTTTTTAAATGAATTTTCATATCCCATAAAAAGTAATTTCCAAGTTCTGAACCCCAACAAGCAATATATAAAGCCTCAGTTTTGGCAATTGACACCTATCGGATAGATTTGGAAGATATTAAAACAAAGGCTACTTTACATTGAAATGCGAAAAAAACTCATGTGCCAAAATATCTGAAAGGGCTTAAAAAGAATTTTAAAGTCAACAATAAACTTTAATGATTCAGACAGAGCATGCAGTTTTAATATACTTTCCAATTTACATTATCAAACTGTAAGTTTAAAACATATCAGTCTCTCCCAGCTCAGCTCTGCCCATTAAACACTGCTAGGCATCAGCTCCTCACCTCCCTGTCCCAGAAGCCTCTAGGAAGTAGGTATGCAGCAGGGCAGAGCTTTTAAACTGTTCACAATCCTGCAATATGCATTTCAGTTAGGGGCTTGTGATAATGAACAAGTAAATAAAACAGTTTTTTTTTCACATAAGTACATTAGCAAATATATTCACCAACACAGCTGCAAATAAGTAATAGATCTTACATATGACAACCTCTGAACATTAATTAACCTTTAGAACACTTTTTGTATAAACTGTTGAGATATAGGGGCCTTTTTATCAAAGCGTCAACTGAAAATACGCTGGAATTCCGCGTCGTAATTGTCGCAAGATTGATCTGCCGTAGTTATCAAAGCGTCAAGATCGGCACATGTTGAAATTTGTGACGTAAAATACGATCCCGCCATCTTAATCTGATGCAGATCGATTCGAGTTGAAACCCGTGGTATTTGAGCAGAATTGTGTTCATTTGCCCTCCTATTCGACACTATTTGAAGCTCTCACAAAGTTATCAAAAATTCTACATTTACGCTGGCGTCTTTTCCGACTCAGCGTACTTAGTTTTCAATCCGCCATCCTTGAGGTAGCGGCTGCCATAGAACGCAATGGGAGTCTGAAAACATAGAAAGCTTATGTTCGATGCTGCAAGAGAATGAAGTATATTAAATAATAAAAGTAAATTAGAAACTCTATTAAAATTGTATACCCTTTCTAAATCAAACAATATTATTGCTCCACATTTAATGCACTAGTAGATATAGGGATAAAAATTAAGAATACATTACTACTTATGGATTATAATACAAATTTGTCTCTCATTACAAAGCAAGGGGACAATATTATTTCTATATATTCGGTACAAAGTTTTGCCCCAAACTTGTTGCACTAATAGATATAGAGATAAAAATGAAATAAATACACAACATAATATAGCTAACTTCCTTTTTATTTTTTGGGAAAAATCTATGTGCACCATGTTTAAGCCAACACTTTTCGTACCAATTATGACGCAAACTCCTAAATAACCCACACACTAGTAAAATGTTTCACCACTTTTGATTGGAATATGCATAATCACATGATTTATGACATCTGCCAATCTGATTCAAATACACATTATAAACTATCACTAACTAATCAAATTGCTCGATACTTGTGTCATTGATCACTCATCATAACTTGTAAGTGCCATTGTTACATTGTGTATTATACTTTGAAAGTATGTATATGTGAAATTAGTATTAAAGATAAACATTGATGCTGACATTAGGACACACAGTGTAATATTTTAGACAAGGATTTTAAAATTTGAATTGATGTTTGATTCAATAGAATCTTAATCTGATAGCTCAAAGGGATAGCCCACCTAATTTTAAACTGTCATGATTCAGATACAGCAGAAATTAAAATCACCTCTTTATTGGCATTCTATTTCAGTGTATTTCTTCCTTAAGAAATGTCATCTAATATGCCAGACCATTTTATAACACCTGTGTAGGGGTGGTGTTACAAACTAGACTGCAATCAGGAAGGGTTACACAGGTGCAGAGAGAAAACTGGTCCAGCTCTTAAAATACCAATTGATTGCAAATAAATACATATGATACCCTGATTACATGTTATATTTGCATATTATTCTTGCTCAGAATAATAATATATTTACATTATATACATATAGCGGTATAAATAAACACAGAGATATGAAAGACAACATTGTTTAGAACAAAATATAATTTAGGGACATGTAAATATGGTTGGAAAAGATTTCTAGCATAACGCATATATATATATATATATATATATATATATATATATATATATATACAGGTATGTGCAAATATATATGTACAAATTCTAGCATTAATAATCATTTTAAAAAATGAAAAAACATGAGATAGTCATATCATGATTTCTAGAAATTCAAATACACATTAATTTATGTGAAAATATCATATATCAAATTTTTTGTATAACATAAATAAAACAATTAGATACTATTGTTTGTTCAAGTATAAATCTAGCTATTTATTGGACATTAACAGAGGAAAAATAAAAGATTAGCTTTAGAGAAATGTGCTTGTTCATGGACAGTAATGATATGGAGGCCGATTTATGAAAGGTCTTGCGGACCTGATCTGACAGTGCGGATCAGGCCCGCAAGACCTCGCTGAATGCAGAGAGCAATATGCTCTCCGTATTTAGCATTGCACCAGCAGCCAATCGGCCGCCAGCAGGGAGGTGTCAATCAACCCGATCGTATTCGATCGGGGTGAATTGCGGCGATTCCTGTCCGCCTCATCAGAGCAGGCGGACAGGGTTATGGAGCAGCAGTCCATACGGAGCTTGATAAATGGGCCTCATGGTATAAATAAAGTTGGAAAAAACAAAATATCCACAACATTAATGACTCTTATTTATCAACAGTCCGATGCTCATCGCTCCGTACTTGACGCGCGTGTTTTTGACAGACTTTTTAATAAGTAAGGGCATCCTATGTGGATTTGCGGCGGCGATGTCTGGCGAGCGTATTGACTCCAGCGAATGCACCGAGATTGATGCTTTGATAAATCGGCCCCCTAGAAGCAAGAAGTACCGGTGTGATTTTTCCTTCATCTTTATATAAAATTAGTTTATATATCCGGTTATCCTACCCTAATAACAACAGAATGGCAACAGGTTATGGGCCCAGGAGGGATGCAGGAAACCGATGGAGCAGACTTTGCTTTGATGGTGATGAAAATAATTATGAACTTTGGGAGACTAAATTCTTGGGACATCTGAGGTTGCTGAAGCTTAAAGAAACCATCCTGAGTGTGTCTGCAGACTCTGAAGATGAGGATGAAGATCACAGTAAGAATGAGGAAGCTTATGCTGAATTAATTCAATGTTTAGATGATAAATGTTTGTCTCTGATTATGAGAGAAGCAGCTGATGATGGAAGAAAGGCTCTTCAAATATTGAGAGACTATTATGCAGGTAAAGGAAAGCCCTGCATAATTAGTTTATACACTAAACTGACATTTCTTCAGAAAACTGTAAATGCGAGTGTGACAGACTATATTATAAGTGCAGAGACAGCCATTACAGCACTGAGAAATGCTGGAGAAACATTAAGTGACGGATTGTTGATTGCAATGATTTTGAAAGGTTTATTGAGAAGTTTTGAGGATACTGAAAAATACCGCACTAGTGGAAATGAAGATAATGGGGCCGAATTATCAAGCTCCGAATGGACCTTGATGCCCCTGTTTCTGTGCGAGCCTTCAGGCTCGTCGGAAGCAGCAGTTATGAAGCAGCGGTCTAAATACTGAGGCAGCGAACATCAATCCACCCGATCCTATATGATCGGGCTGATTGACGCCCCCTGCTAGCGGCCAATTGGCCACAAATCTGCAGGGGGCGGCATTGCACAAGCAGTTCACAAGAACTGCTTGTGCAGTGATAAATGCCGACAGTGTATGCTGTCGGTATTTATCGATGTGCGGCGGACATGATACGCTACACCGTATCATGACCGCTCGCACTTTAATAAATCAGCCCCAATGTGTTAAAAGTGAGTAACACAACTCCAAGATTTAAAGTGAGAAATTACTCTAACATTGTTTGTTACAATTGCGGCAAAAAGGGACACAGGGCCAGAGAGGGTTCAAACAATACAAATAAAGGTCAATCACTGTGGTGTAGCTATTGCAAGAGTTCAACACACAAAGATGCAAATTGTAAGAGCAAAAAGAAAGACAATGTCAGACAAGCAACAGATGACGCAAACGACAGACACTCATTTGCTTTCAAAATTAGAGATGACCAACTAGATGGAATAATACCAAAAGGACTAAATGGTTGATACAGCGTACTATTGACTATGAGTTGTGCTACAAAAAATGTAGTGCCCATTGGGCCTCTGATGTGAATGATAGGAGGAGTATGACTGGATACTGCTTAAGCCAAACCAAGAATGATCCACTGATTGCATGGAAATCAAAGAAACAGCCCACAGTAGCTTTATCTACATGTGAAGCTGAATATATGGTGTTGGCTTCGACTACACAGGAAAGTCTGTACCTTGTGCAGTTACTCAAAGGAATGGATAAAGGGTGTCATTATGAACCAATACAAATCTTTGGAGACAATCAGGGTTCAATTGCTCTTTCAAAGAATCCTGTTTGCCGTCAGAGATGGAAACACAATCACCTGGATTACAAGTTTTGCATTTGTGTTTTAACGCTGAAAAAATAGTAATTTCAGCGTTAAAACAGCACTGCAGCTATAACAAGTCTTGTCGGTATAGCTGTACTGCAAGCCTTTTAGCCTGTAACGCAACGTCAGTCCCGCACACTTAAAAAAGCCTTTTTTCATGGGACTTCCATAGCGCAGCCATTACGAGTTTTGCGGTGAGGCTAAAAAGCTTGCGTTACAGCCTTTACCGACAAGTTCCGTTTCGCAATCTGAGAGCAGTAGTTATGAGTTTTATGCAACAAAATTGTTACATAAAACTCATAACTAAACTCTCACAAAGTATACTAACACCCATAAACTACCTATTAACCCCTAAACCAAGGCCCTCCCGCATTGCAAATACTATATTAAAGTTATTAACCCCTAATCTGCCACTCTCGACATCGCCGCCACTAATAACATTTATTAACCCCTATTCCGCCATTTCCCAACATCGCCGCCACTATACTAAAGTTATTAACCCCTATTCCCCCACACGCCAACATCGGCCACACTATAATAAAGATATTAACCCCTATAAGCCGCTCCCCGACATCGGCACCACTAAATAAAGCTATTAACCCCTAAACCTCTGGCCTCCCACATCGCAACAACCTAAATTAAACCAAAGTATACTAACACCCATAAACTACCTATTAACCCCTAAACCAAGGCCCTCCCGCATTGCTAATACTATATTAAAGTTATTAACCCCTAATCTGCCACTGTCGACATCGCCGCCACTAATAACATTTATTAACCCCTATTCCGCCATTTCCCAACATCGCCGCCACTATACTAAAGTTATTAACCACTATTCCCCCACACGCCAACATCGGCCACACTATAATAAAGATATTAACCCCTATAAGCCGCTCCCCGACATCGGCACCACTAAATAAAGCTATTAACCCCTAAACCTCTGGCCTCCCACATCGCAACAACCTAAATTAAACCATATTAACCCCTAAACCTTACCATCGGCGAGATTACGAGTTTGGCGTTAACAGGGGTGCGGGGCTAACGAGGCTTTTTTTTCTAATGCTACCTTAAGCCAACGCTGGTATTACAGGTTTTTTTAAACCTGGCGTTAGCCGCAAAAAGGTGATCGTAGAGCAGAATTTAGCTCCACATCTCACCTCAATACCAGCGTTGCTTACGGTACCGGTAAGCTGGCTAAACGTGCTCGTGCACGATTTCCCCATAGGAAACAATGGGGCTGAGCTGGCTGGAAAAAAACCAAACACCTGCAAAAAAGCAGCGTCCAGCTTCTAACGCAACCCCATTGTTTCCTATGGGAAAATAAAAAATATGTCTGCACCTAACACCCTAACATGAACTCCGAGTCTAAACACCCCTAATCTTACACTTATTAACCCCTAATCTGCCGCCCCTGCTATCTCTGACACCTACATTATATTATTAACCCCTAATCTGCCGCTCTGGACACCGCCGCCACCTACATTATCCCTATGAACCCCTCATATACTGCCCCCAACATCACCGCAACCTATATTATAGTTATAAACCCCTAATCTGCCACCCCCAACATCGCCGCTACTATAATAAATGTATTAACCCCTAAACCTAAGTCTAACCCTAAGTCTAACCCCCCCTAACTTAAATATAATTTAAATTAAACAAAATTAATTTAACATAATTAAATAAATTAATTATATTTAAAACTAAATACTTACCTATAAAATAAACCCTAAACTAGCTACAATATAACTAATAGTTACATTGTAGCTATCTTAGGATTTATATTTATTTTACAGGCAACTTTGTATTTATTTTAACTAGGTACAATAGTTATTAAATAGTTATTAACTATTTAATAACTACCTAGCTAAAATAAGTACAAAATTACCTGTAAAATAAATCCTAACCTAAGTTACAATTACACCTAACACTACACTATCATTAAATAAATTACCTAAACTACCTACAATTAATTACAATTAAATTCAATAAACTAAATTACGAGAGAAAAAAAACACTAAATTACAGAAAAAAAAAGAATTACAAGAATTTTAAACTAATTACACCTAATCTAATCCCCCTAATAAAATAAAAAAGCCCCCCAAAATAATAAAATTTCCCTACCCTATACTAAATTACAAATAGCCCTTAACAGGGCCTTTTGCGGGGCATTGCCCCAAAGTAATCAGCTCTTTTACCTGAAAAAGAAAAATACAATACCCACCCCCAACATTAAAACCCACCACCCACACACCCCTACTCTAAAACCCACCCAATCCCCCCTTAAAAAACCCAACTCTAACCCCCTGAAGATCTCCCTACCTTGAGCCGTCTTCACCCAGCCGGGCACAAGTGGTCCTCCAGATGGCAGAAGGCTTCATCCAGGCTGCATCTTCTATCTTCATCCTTCCGGAGCGGAGCTATCTTCAATCCAGCCGACGCAGAGACATCCTCTTCAAACGACGTCCTAACAAAGAATGAAGGTTCCTTTAAGGGACGTCATCCAAGATGGCGTCCCTTGAATTCCGATTGGCTGATAGGATTCTATCAGCCAATCGGAATTAATGTAGGAAAAATCCTATTGGCTGATTGGATCAGCCAATAGGATTGAGCTCGCATTCTATTGGCTGTTCCAATCAGCCAATAGAATGCGACCTCAATCCTATTGGCTGATTGCATCAGCCAATAGGATTTTTCCTACCTTAATTCCGATTGGCTGATAGAATCCTATCAGCCAATCGGAATTCAAGGGACACCATCTTGGATGACGTCATTTAAAGGAACCTTCATTCTTTGTTAGGACGTTGTTTGAAGAGGATGGCTCCGCGTAGGCTGGATAGAAGATGGCTCCGCTCCGCTCCGGAAGGATGAAGATAGAAGATGCAGCCTGGATGAAGCCTTCTGCCGTCTGGAGGACCTCTTCTGCCCCGATCGGATGAAGACTTCTGCCGTATGGAGGACCACTTGTGCCCGGCTGGGTGAAGACGGCTCAAGGTAGGGAGATCTTCAGGGGGTTAGAGTTAGTTTTTTTTAAGGGGGGATTGGGTGGGTTTTAGAGTAGGGGTGTGTGGGTGGTGGGTTTTAATGTTGGGGGGTATTTTATTTTTCTTTTACAGGTAAAAGAGCTGATTACTTTGGGGCAATGCCCCGCAAAAGGCCCTTTTAAGGGCTATTTGTAATTTAGTATAGGGTAGGGAAATTTTATTATTTTGGGGGACTTTTTTATTTTATTAGGGGGATTAGATTAGGTGTAATTAGTTTAAAATTATTGTAATTCTTTTTTTATTTTCTGTAATTTAGTGTTTGCTTTTTTTGTACTTTAGTTTATTGAATTTAATTGTAATTAATTGTAGGTAGTTTAGGTAATTTATTTAATGATAGTGTAGTGTTAGGTGTAATTGTAACTTAGGTTAGGATTTATTTTACAGGTAATTTTGTACTTACTTTAGCTAGGTAGTTATTAAATAGTTAATAACTATTTAATAACTATTGTACCTAGTTAAAATAAATACAAAGGTACCTGTAAAATAAAAATAAACCCTAAGCTAGGTACAATGTAACTATTAGTTATATTGTAGCTATTTTAGGGTTTATTTTATAGGTAAGTATTTAGTTTTAAATAGGAATAATTTATTTAATTATGTTAAATTAATTTAGTTTAATTTAAATTATATTTAAGTTAGGGGGTTAGACTTAGGTTTAGACTTAGGTTTAGGGGTTAATAACTTTAATATAGTAGTGGCGACGTTGGGGGTGGCAGATTAGGGGTTAATAAATGTAAGTAGGTGTCAGCGATGTTAGGGACGGCAGATTAGGGGTTAATAAAATTTAACTAGTGTTTGCGAGGTGGGAGTGTGGCGGTTTAGGGGTTAATACATTTATTAACGTGGCGGCGATGTCCGGTCAGCAGATTCGGGGTTAATAATTGTAGGTAGGTGGCGGCGACGTTGGGGGCAGCAGATTAGGGGTTAATAAATATAATGTAGGTGTCGCCGATGTTAGGGGCAGCAGATTAGGGGTTCATAAGTATAATGTAGGTGGCGGCGATGTCCGGTCGGCAGATTAAGGGTTAAAAAAATGTATTATAGTGTTTGCGATGTGGGGGGGCCTCGGTTTAGGGGTTAATAGGTAGTTTATGGGTGTTAGTGTACTTTTTAGCACTTTAGTTTAGAGTCTTATGTTCCGGCGTTAGCCCATTAAACTACTGACTTTTAAATGCGGTCAAAGTCTTGACAGGAGAGGGTCTACCGCTCACTTCTTCCAAGACTTGTAATACCAGCGTTAGGCAAATCCCATTAAAAAGATAGGATACGCAATTGACGTAAGGGGATTTGCGGTAGCCTCAAGTCGCGGAAGAAAAGTGAGCGGTGAGCCTCTACCTGTCAGACTCGTAATTCCAGCGTTAGATAAAAAGCAGCGTTGGGACCTCTCAACGCTGCTTTTTAAGGCTAACGCAAAACTCGTAATCTCGGTGCATAACCCTTAACCTAATCCTAACCATAAACCTAACCGTAACCCTAACCCTAACACCCCCTAACTTAAACATAATTAAAATAGAGCTAAATTAAAGTTACAGTTATTAATAAAATAATACCTAACTAAATACATACTTACCTGCGAAATAAAACCTAAGATAGATACAATATAATTTATTGTTATATTGTAGCTCGCTTAGGATTTATTTTTATTTCACAGGTAAATTTGTATTTATTTTAACTAGGTAGACTAGTTAGTAAATAATTATTAACTAAAAAGGGAACAGGAGCGCAAACTCGATTCAAGTGAGTTTATTAAACATACACATACTGCGCAAAACAATTATGCACTTACAGGAAGTAGATAATAAAACAGCATATGGAAATATACATGCAGATAAGCAGTTACCAAGATCATCAACCGGATAAAATCACCACGAACCCACAGGGTGACATCCAGACCCCAATGTCTATGGTCCGTTCTAAGAAGTTAAAAGTGTATTTTAAAAAATGGTGATTTTATCCGGTTGATGATCTTGGTACCTGCTCATCTTCATGTATATTTCCATATGCTGTTTTATTATCTACTTCCTGTAAGTGCATAATTGTTTTGCACAGTATTTGTATGTTTAATAAACTCACTTGAATCGAGTTTGCGCTCCTGTTCCCTTTTTTGTTTTCCATATTCGTGTCAGCTAAGAGGAGAGAACTCAGCATTAGGGTTGCTAAAATACTACTGGCTGTCCAAATCAGCCAATAGGATTTAAACAGCTCTCATTCTATTGGCTGATTCAAATCAGCCAACAGAATAAGAACTGCTTAAATCCTATTGGCTTATTTGAACAGCCAATAGGATTTTAGCAGCCCTAAATCCTATTGGCTGATTCAAAATTTTCAGCCAATAGGAATGCAATGGTACCCCCAGTATAAAAGGGGTACCTTGCATTTCAATCCTCAGTGTGCGGTGGACGATCGCATGAAGAGGACCTCCGCGTCGGATCCGCCTGGACCTCCGCCTTGGACCTCCACCTGGAACTCCATCTTGGACCTTCGCCTGGACCTCCACCTTGGACCTTTGCCTGGACCTCCGCTTTGGACCTTCGCCCGGACCTTCGCCTCCACACATGGCCGCGCCGCCTCCGCAGGGATGAAGAAGATGCCAGTCCCGCGATGGATGAAGATGGAGCCGCCAGGAAAAAGATCCTTCAAGCGGGACTTCAGCAACTGTGAATACCTAAAGAGGGGTTAGTGTTAGGTTTTTTTAAGGTTTTTTTGGGTGGGTTTTTTCTTAGTTTAGGGTTTGGGCTTTTCTTAAAAGAGCTAAATGCCCTTTTTAGTGCAATGCAAAACAGCTAAATGCCCTTTTAAGGGCAATGCCCATACAAATGCCCATTTCAGGACAATGGGTAGATTGGTTTTTTTTATTTTGTGGGTTTGGGGGGCGGGGGTTTGTAATGTTAGTGGTTCTTTGTATTTTTTTCATGTAAAAGAGCTGTTTAACTTAGGGCAATGCCCTACAAAAGGCCCTTTTAAGGGCTATTGGTAGTTTATTCTAAATTAGGTTTTTTATTTTGGGGTGGGTTTTTTTTAAAATGGGTATTAGAATAGAAATAATTGTTATTATTTTTGATAATTCGTTTGTTATTTTGTGTAATGTTTTTTTCATTTTGGGGAGGGTTTTTCTTTTTAGAATAGCCATTTTTTTTATTTTTAATGGGCAGCAAAAGAGCTGAATGCCCTTATAAGGGCAATTCCCATACAAATGCCCTTTTCAGGGCAATGGGTAGATTAGGTTTTACTTTATTTTTATTTTGTGGGTTTGGGGGGTGGGAGTTTGTATACTGTTAGGGGGTGTTTGTTCTTCTTTTGTAGAAAAAGAGCTGATATCTTTAGGCCAATGCCCTACAAAAGGCCCTTTAAGGGCCCACAAAAGATTATTATTATTATTATTATAGATAGTTATTTTTTATTTTTTAAAAGGGTATTAGAATAGGAATAATTTTTATTGTTTTGGATAAATTCATTTGTTATTTTTGTAATGGTGGGTTTTTTATTTTTGTAATTTTGGTGTTTTTTATTTTTTGTAATGGTAGTTTTTTTTTTTAAATGTTAGGTTTTAGTGTAAGGCAGCTTAGGTTTTATTTCACAGGTAAGTTTGTATTTATTTTAACTAGGTAGTTAGTAAATAGTTAATAATTATTTACTAACTAGTCTACCTAGTTAAAATAAATGCAAACTTACCTGTGAAATAAAAATAAAACCTAAGCTAGCTAAATATAACTATTAGTTATATTGAAGCTAGTTTAGGTTTTATTTCACAGGTAAGTATATCATTAGTTTTAAATATGTATTATTTAGTTAAAAATTGTAACTTTAATTTAGCTTTATTTTAATTATGTTTAAGTTAGGGGGTGTTAGGGATAGGGTTAGGGTTACAGTTAGGGTTAGGTTTAGGGTTATGGTTAGGTTTAGGGGTTAATATAGTTTAATTTAGGTTGTTGTGATGTGGGGGCTGGCTGTTTAGGGGTTAATAGGTTTATTTAGTGATGTGGGAGGCCAGAGGTTTAGGGGTTAATAGCTTTATTTAGTGGAGGCGATGTCGGGGAGCGGCGGAATAGGGGTTAATAGATTTATTATAGTGTGGGCGATGTTGGGGTACAGGGGAATAGGGGTTAATAACTTTAGTATAGTGGCAGCGATATCGGGAGCGGCAGATTAGGGGTTAATAGATTTATTTAGGTGGCGGCGATATCGGGAGTGGCAGATTAGGGATTAATAACATTATTTAGGTGGCAGGGATGTCAGGGGCAGCAGATTAGGGATGTTTAGACGTGGGGTTTATGTTAGGGTGTTAGGTTTAAACGTAACTTTTTTTCCCCATAGACATCCATGGGGCTGCGTTACAGAGCTTTTCATTCCGCAATCGCAGGTGTTAGTTTATTTTCTAACCCGCTCTCCCTATTGATGTCCATGGGAAAAAGGTGCACAAGCACGTCAAAACAGCGCTTGTATTTTGTGCGGTATGGAGCTCAACGCAACCATATCACATGCACAAGCCGGTTGTTTCAAAACTTGTAATGGCTGCGCTATAGAGGGTGAAATAACGCAACTTTTGTTGCGTTTGTTAAATTCCCTATAGCGTGCATAACTCGTAATCTACCTGATTGATATCAAGTACACACACGATCAGGCTGATTGACACCCCCTGCTAGCGGCCGATTTGCTACAAATCTGCAGGGGGCAGTATTGCACAAGCAGTCCACAAGGAATGCTTGTTCAATGATAAATGCCATATGCTGTCGGCATTCAGCGATGGCTGGCGGACATGATACGCTACATCGTATCATGTCCGCCAGACAATGATAATTCGGCCCCATAGACTGAAAGTGCTCTTACAGTGTTGTAGCCTATATACATTGTATGTTAACAGAAGTGTAAATAAAGTTTTATTGTTACCTCCCCCTTCCTCCTGACACAGGAAGCAGAAGCAGTGTAGTATAATAAAGACATAGAAGCAAGAAGTACCTGTGTGATTTATTTATATATCCGGTTATCCTACCCTAATGATAACAGAATGGCATCATTAACGTATACCATATAGTTACAGGATATGTGCGTCTGTAAGCACCAAAATCCAGACATCCCAACTCTCCCTGAAGTTCAGGGAGTCTCCCTGATTGTAATAGCGGCTCCCTGATGCCAGCAAATGGAATGCAATCTCCCTGAAACTCCAAGTACCATGATCCAATGTGGCCCAAATCCAGGAAAGTGTTTATTTAAGGAATGCCTTTAGTTATATTTAGACGTTATAGAACCCTCAAAGCATCAGTAACCAAAGAGCCCCCACTGATTTTAATAAAATAAAACACAAATACTACTTTATTTACTGCACGTAATTAAACTTCATATTCTAAAATATTTAAGCATTCAAGATCACTGGAAAATAGGTTTGTTGTATGTGGTTGTGCAATAAAGCTACTTTTTTAAATCTGACTTTAGTGGGAAGCTACTTTAATGATAAGTCTTTATCTTATTTAGGGTTTCAAGGTATTCAATATATAACTGGGAGGGGGGGTGTCGGTGCAGTAGCGGGAGAAGCCACCTCCCTGAAATTAGTTTTCGCAGGTTGGGATGTCTGCATATCAGCTGCCTGACTTGCTGTATAATCCAACTACAGGCATCGGAAACGATCAGATTGGTGCTTATGTAAAATAATATTAATATTAATTATATTTTTGCCTTCTTTATAAATGTCTCTGTAGAGTTTAGCAGAAGTGTAACTCACCTGTCTGCTGTCACAGATAATGGCGTCCTTGTTACAGGCTCCACTTGGAGCTGAGAAGATGGCAGACCAGTATCATATGCCTTTGCTTCTCTGCTCCTTAAACCTGCAAAAAAAAAGAGGAAAAAAATAGCTTAACAATTAAAACAGTGTGGCCCCCAGTTCCTCTTGAAATTATACTGGTATCACATTGCGTTTGAAACATGCTTAATTCTTTTACAAAATAAAATAAATAATTAAGGATCTAGAATATGGCAACATTAAAAATCAGGGGCGCGATCCGATAAACGGCGTAGTTTGCGGCGCAAGCGAGGGAACCCGCGTCGCCCGCAGTTTCAGCTCGCAACTCGAGCTATCCAATATGCGGCGCCGTCAGTTGCTAAAGTGGCGCAAGTCTGACAAATCTGCGTAAGTACAGATTTTTGGAGTCGCCAGTGACTTGCGCCACGTTAGAAACTGCCGGCGCCTACAAAACCTGACTAAAGTCTAAATCACCCGCACTGTCTAACACGCCTCCTAAACATAGCCCGACACGTCTAACCCTCTATCCGCTATCCCCCCTCACTAGCCTAACAATAAAAAAATGTATTAACCCCTAAACCGCCGCTCCCGTAGCCCGCCGCAACCTAATAAAGTTATTAACCCCTAAACCGCCGCTCCCGTACCCCGCCGCCAGCTATATTAAATCTCTAACCCCCTAAAGTGAGCCCCTAACACCGCCGCCATCTATTTTAGAATTATTAACCCCTAATCTAATCCCCCTACACCGCCGCCAGCTATATTAAATACATTAACCCCTAATCTAATCCCCCTACACCGCCGCCAGCTATATTAACTATATTAACCCTAATTATATTAGGGTTAATATAGTTAATATAATTATTATATTATATATATTAACTATATTAACCCTAATTATATTAGGGTTAATATAGTTAATATAGTTACTATAGTATTTATATTAACTATATTAACTCTATCTAACCCTAACACCCCTAACTAAATTCTTATTAAATTAATCTAATTCATATTATAAACTAAAATATTCCTATTTAAATCTAAATACTTACCTATAAAATAAACCCTAAGATAGCTACAATATAATTAATAATTACATTGTAGCTATGTTAGGGTTTATATTTATTTTACAGGTAAATTGTTAATTATTTTAACTAGGTATAATAGCTATTAAATAGTTATTAACTATTTAATATCTACCTAGTTAAAATAATTACCCAATTACCTGTAAAATAAATCCTAACCTAAGTTACAAATACACCTACACTATCAATAAATTAAATAAACTACAAATATCTATCTAAAAATACAATTAAATAAACTAAACTAAATTACAAAAAAAAACACTAAATTACAAAAAATAAAAAAAAGATTACAAGATTTTTAAGCTAATTACACCTATTCTAAGCCCCCTAATAAAATAATAAAGCCCCCCAAAATAAAAAAAATTCCCTGCCCTATTCTAAATTAAAAAAAGTTCAAAGCTCTTTACCTTACCAGCCCTTAAAAGGGCCTTTTGTGGGGCATGCCCCAAAGAATTCAGCTCTTTTGCATTTCAATAAATATACAATACCCCCCCTCCAACATTACAACCCACCACCCACATACCCCTATTCTAAACCCACCTAAACCCCCCTTAAAAAAGCCTAACACTACCCCCCTGAAGATCTCCCTACCTTGTCTTCACCACACCGGGCCGAACTCCTCATCCGATCCGGGCGATGTCTTCCTCCAAGCGGCAAAGAAGAATTCTTCATCCCGGCGATGTCTTCCTCCAAGCAGCAAAGAAGAATTCTTCATCCCGGCGATGTCTTCCTCCAAGCGGCAGCAACGTCTTCTTCCTTCCAGAAGCATCTTCCATCAAGCGGCATCTTCAATCTTCTTTCTTCGCTCCGCCGCAGCGGAGCATCCATCCCGGCCGACGACTGACCGACGAATGAGGTATCTTTAAATGACGTCATCCAAGATGGCGTCCGCCGAATTCCGATTGGCTGATAGGATTCTATCAGCCAATCGGAATTAAGGTAGAAAAATCTGATTGGCTGATTGAATCAGCCAATCAGATTTAAGTTCAATCCGATTGGCTGATTGGTTCACTTGAATCTGATTGGCTGATTCAATCAGCCAATCAGATCTTTCTACCTTAATTCCGATTGGCTGATAGAATCCTATCAGCCAATCGGAATTCGGCGGACGCCATCTTGGATGACGTCATTTAAAGATACCTCATTCGTCGTTCAGTCGTCGGCCGGGATGGATGCTCCGCGGCGGAGCGAAGAAAGAAGATTGAAGATGCCGCTTGATGGAAGATGCTGCCGGAAGGAAGAAGACGTTGCTGCCGCTTGGAGGAAGACATCGCCTGGATGAAGAATTCTTCTTTGCCGCTTGGAGGAAGACATCGCCGGGATGAAGAATTCTTCTTTGCCGCTTGGAGGAAGACATCGCCCGGATCGGATGAGGAGTTCGGCCCGGTGTGGTGAAGACAAGGTAGGGAGATCTTCAGGGGGGTAGTGTTAGGCTTTTTTAAGGGGGGTTTGGGTGGGTTTAGAATAGGGGTATGTGGGTGGTGGGTTGTAATGTTGGGGGGGGTATTGTATATTTATTGAAATGCAAAAGAGCTGAATTCTTTGGGGCATGCCCCACAAAAGGCCCTTTTAAGGGCTGGTAAGGTAAAGAGCTTTGAACTTTTTTTAATTTAGAATAGGGCAGGGAATTTTTTTTATTTTGGGGGGCTTTATTATTTTATTAGGGGCCTTAGAATAGGTGTAATTAGATTAAAAATCTTGTAATCTTTTTTTTATTTTTTGTAATTTAGTGTTTGTTTGTTTTTGTAATTTAGTTTAGTTTATTTAATTGTATTTTTAGATAGATATTTGTAGTTTATTTAATTTATTGATAGTGTAGGTGTATTTGTAACTTAGGTTAGGATTTATTTTACAGGTAATTGGGTAATTATTTTAACTAGGTAGATATTAAATAGTTAATAACTATTTAATAGCTATTATACCTAGTTAAAATAATTAACAATTTACCTGTAAAATAAATATAAACCCTAACATAGCTACAATGTAATTATTAATTATATTGTAGCTATCTTAGGGTTTATTTTATAGGTAAGTATTTAGATTTAAATAGGAATATTTTAGTTTATAATATGAATTAGATTAATTTAATAAGAATTTAGTTAGGGGTGTTAGGGTTAGATAGAGTTAATATAGTTAATATAAATACTATAGTAACTATATTAACTATATTAACCCTAATATAGGCAAAAATATCTTTGAGCCCTTATAACTTTTTTTGTAATATTTTTTATTTATCATTTTTATTAAACAGTGTAATTATGAGTGTGACTGTACTTTGTAATGTATTTTTGATGTGGTTTGTGAAATGTTTTATTCAAGCGTAACAGTAAACTAGAGCTCTGAGGTCGTGGTAATCATTCTGGCGTAAATTGTGATTGTGCTCATGCATGCGCATTTGCTTTCAAGTTGTAATACGAGCCGAATTTCACTTGCACGGAAAGGGCCTCGAAAACCTGATATCGCTTGCACACAAATAATAGCGCTCCATTCGTAATCTAGCCCAGAGTGTGTCTTTAGCACAGGCACCTTTTCTCTGCAACAACAATAAATCCAAATAACCAAAGTGCCGTCACAACAAAAACAATACCACATCATAGGACAACATGCAGGAATAGTAAATAAGTCTCAAAGTTTATTAAAGGGACATTGTACTCTAAAATGTTCTCCCCTTTAATGTGTTCCCAATGGTCCATTTTACCGGTGGAGTCTATTTAATACTGTTCCTTTACCTTTATTATGTTATTCGAAATAGCTGTTTTGCCTGTAGAAACCACCAACTAGATTAAAAATATGAATAACAAACATATTCTCTGTAAAAATGGAGACAATAGCACTAATTGTGCCTAGCCATAATTAGCATTTCAGTACCTATGTTTAGACATAGATAACATTAGCAGGTGATAGTTTAAATGAGCAAAAATGGTTATTTCAAATACAAATATAAAGGAATTATTTCCCAAACATTAAAAGGGACAGTAAACACCTTGTAATTACAAGACATTTCTGTTATGCTGCTAAAGAGTAACATATCAGCCAATTCTCAACATTTTTAAAACATCTTTTTTTCTGCAATTATTTTCCAACAGCCAAACTCCACCCACCATTTGTTTTATTTGGAGGAGCCAATCAGGTCTTTAGTCAGCAGACAACAAGGCTAACCACAATCATAAAACTAGTATAAAATACATATTTTGCATCTGCTGTCAGTTAAAGCCAATTAGGGACATATATTTAGCAGAGTAAGCCTTGAAAAGCCAGCAGGGTGCATTTCAAGTCCTGAGTACTAGAAATGGCTCAATTTGCAGAGCTAAATTACATGAAAAAGGAGAAAAATAATATTCTCTGTTAATCTCTTCCGATTTGTCTGCAGCCTTTGATACTGTTAAGCACCCTGTCTTTCTCCAAACTCTCCAATCCTTCAGCATCTGTGACACAGCCCTCTCGCGGTTCTCCTCCTACCTATCTAACTGAACCTTTAGGAGCCTATCTATCAAGCTCCGAATAGATCTTGATGCCCGTGTTTCTGGCGAGCCTGCAGGCTCACCAGAAACAGCAGTTATGAAGCAGCGGTCACAAAGCAGCGGTCTGAGCAGGCGGACAGACATCGCCGGAAATCAACCCGATCGAGTACGATCGGGTTGATTGACACCCCCCTGCTGATGGCTGATTGGCCGCGAGTCTGCAGGGGACGGCGTTGCACCAGCAGCTCTTGTGAGCTGCTGGTGCAATGCTGAATACGGCGAGCGTATTGCTCGCCGTATTCAGCGAGGTCTGGCGGACCTGATCTGCACTGTCGGATCAGGTCCGCCAGACTTTCTTAAATAGGGGCCACAGTGTAACCTTCTCTGGTGCATCCTCTGACCCTTTATCTTTCTAATATTTCATCCTGGATGTCCTCTCACTTATTTAAGCTAAATCTCTCCAAAACCGAGCTTCTTATTCCGCCCCATTCCAAAATCCCTATAATCCAACTTTCTATAACTGTTGATAATAACATCATTACCCCAATCTTGCATGTCTGATGTTTTGGGGTCACACTTGACTCAGATCTCTTTCACTCCCCACATCCAGTCTTTTGCCAATTCCTGCTTTTTCACCTTAAAAACATCACCAAAATTCATCACTTTCTCACACATGACACAACTAAGACTTTAATCTACTCTCGCATCATTTCCCACCTTGACTATTACAACCCCTTTCTCTCCTGCCTCCCTAGCTGCCATCTATCTCCCTTACAATCCATAAAAAATGCATCTGCCACGCTGATCTTCCATACACATCGCTCATAATCTGATGCACATCCCTTCACTGGCTTCCTCTAACCCCCAGAAAAATACACAAAATCCTGACTCTGACATTCAAGGCCCTCAAAAACACTGCTCTCCCCTATATCTCTGGCCTCATCTCCAGATACTCTCCCTCCCATCTCCTTCGCTTTGCTCACAACCTCCTTCTCTCTTCCACTCTTGTTAACTCCTCACATTCCCATCTACAAGACTTCTCCAGACTGGCCCCTATTTTGTGGAACTCTGACTCACTACACAAGACTCTTCCCTAGTTTTCAAACTTTCAAGCGCTCCTTAAATATTCTACTGTTCAGGGATGCATATAATATACACTAACAATTTCTTAACAACTAGAAACCTAATTGTAAATAAGTATACAACTTAGTAAAAGAAGTTAGGCTCTGAGAATAAATTATTTCTGAACTCTGCAGAACTGATATGAGTTGCAAAGAATATTATTCCATACCATTCATACTATTAATCTTTAAATAACTAGGAATAATCATTCATACATAAGCTTAGGCTAAGTTAAAAACACTTAAACCAGGACGTAATATTCACAAGTCTCGTAAGGTAATATACTGATGTCATCAGCCCACAAATTAATATAAAAGGTAAACTAAGCCCTTACAACCCGAGGACTGCATTAAGGTTACTCTTATATTTATTGCTGATGGGCTGAGATTAATATAGGTAAATAGTAACGGAGACTAGTTTTAACATAATCCTGGAAAGCTAATTAAAAAACGAAAGGAGAGCCGAAGCAGCTCCTAGGTACCCCTAAGGGGTACCCAGGAACTGCTTCAGCTCTCTTTTCGTTTTTTAATTAGGTTACCAGGTTACCACTCATAGGAGACAGTTTTACCTTTCCTGGATCTTGTCCTGTGACGTGGAAGTAAAATTGTTGTTGCAAAGGCATTATGGTTGTTTAAAAAACTAAATGAAATGTCGTGAAATGTCAGAGGCAACATTTGAAGGCACGCGCGGAAACATACGGAGCTTGATAAATCGTCCCACTGTACAGTGTTAATTTATATCAGCTATAAAAATGGAATACCAAAAATCTGTCAATTCCACAAAAAAAGTTTTACACAGTGCAAAGATAAAAAAACATACCTTGGTAAATCGAAAAAACTGTGGCTAGTTTCTCTTGGGTGATAAAAAAAATACCTTATATTATGGGCGCATTTAATTCAAGCAATGTCAGCACACAATATATAATATTTTTGTGCTCCACTTTCAATCTAAACCATATAATTTATTGGTGAAATCAGCAATATATAGGTGGCAATATTATAAAAAAAGCTCTTTGTGGCATAATGTAGGTAATCAGTGGAAACAGGGATCTGTAGTTGGCAGTTTTACAAATAAAATACATAATGATTTTTTATTATGATTTTTATTGTTATTATCAGGCAGGGAGATATATATTTTTAACATGTGATTATTGCCTATTTTCAGTAATTACTTGGACAGCGACCACTGTTATTGGTTCTTTGGGGTCAAATTATTATAGTGCGAGCGGACATGATACGATGTAGTGTATCATGTCCGCTGCACATCGATTGTGAACTGCTGGTGCAATGCCGCCCCCTGGAGATTCGCGGCCAATCGGCTGCTAGCAGGGGGTGTCAATCAACCCGATCGTATTCGATCAGGTTGATTTCTGTTTGCCACCTCAGAGCAGGTGGACAGGTTATGAAGCAGCTTCCTTTAGACCGCTGCTTCATAACTTCTGTTTCTGGCGAGCATGAAGGCTCGGTGAAAACACGGGGCATCAAGCTCCGTACGGAGCTTGATAAATTGACCTCTTTGCCTCTTCTGTGCCGCCCGACAACACGTTTGTCATTTTTCATTAAAATTCAGTTAAGTGAAAAATGAGTCTGAAAATCTGTTGAAAAGTATTGCGACATCGGATTGTAATCATCTGTACGGAAGTGTCCAATGTAATTTAAAGGGCCTTTTTTCAGATCCTAAAAACAATAGAAAACCATCAAATGCAATATATGCACCACGCTTAAAGATTTTGATAAAGGCAGGTTAACACTGCCGAAACGCATAGAATTTGATCACTAAACCCTTTAAGTGAGTTCTTTATAGAAGCTGGACAGATGCTGGTTACACTTTGTGATTATAACGAGTGTTTGCTATAAGCTTAAATATCCTGTTGTGGCACTTCCATTACTGAACATCTCTGCCATTAACTACTCCATTCCAACACACTGAACTGGGCAGATACTGCAGCTACATGAGCTGGACAGAAACTACAGCTAAGAGAACCTGTTGAGAAATCTATTCACACTACAATACTTGAGATCGCTATGTGTGTTAATCACTAAGCAACATTGAACAGCCAATAGAATTTGAGTAGGTCTCATCCTATTGGCTGTTTTGAACAGCCAATAGGATTTCAGAAGCTCTCATCTTATTGGCTGATTTGAATTTGAAGAATCAAATCAGCCAATATGAATGCAAGGTACGCCATTTTGAAACGGCTACCTTGCATTCAACTTCAGTGTATGGCGGCGACCGCAAGAAGAGGATGCTCAACGCAGGATGTCTTCGTCTTCCAGGATGGCTCTGCTCCGCGCTACTAGAATAAAGATAGAAGGCGCCCCTGGGATGGATGAAGACCTCGCTGCCTGGATGGAGATGGATGTCCGGATTTCAGAAACCGTGAATAGATCTTCTGGGGTTAGTGTTAGTTTGTTTTGTTTTTTGGGTGTTTTTTTTTTTTTAGATTTAGGCTTTGGGTTTTAAAAAAGAGCTAAATGCCATTTTAAGGGCAATGCAAAAGAGCTAAATGCACTTTTAAGGGCAATGCCCATACAAATGCCCCTTTAGGGGCAATGGGTAGCTTAAGTTTTTTTTTAGAGTTAGGTTTTTTTTTTGTGGGGTCGGTTGGGTGGTGGGTTTTACTGTTGGGGGGACTTTGTATTTTTTTACAGGTAAAAGAGCTGATGTCTTTAGGGCAATGCCCTACAAAAGGCCCTTTTAAGGGCTATTGGTAGTTTATTCTAGGATAGGGGGTGTTTTTATTTTGGGGTGGCTTTTTTATTTTTATAGGGCCATTAGATTAGGTGTAATTGTTTTTATATTCGATAATTTTAGTGTTTTTATTTTTCGTGATTTTAGTGTTAATTATTTTTGCTAAACTTAGATTTTTTACATTTTTTATAGGATTTTTTTTAGTTGTAATTTAGATTTTGTAAAAATTTTCTTAGTGTTAGGTTTTTTTAAATTTGTAATTTAGATATTTTAATTGGTAGTATTTTTTATTTTTTTAGAGTGTTAGGTTTATATTTATTTCACAGGTAAGTTTTTATTTATTTATTTAAATAGAGTTATATTATAATTTTAATTTAAAGTAAGGGGGTGTTAGGTTTAGGGGTTAATAGTTTTATGTAGTGTTTTATGATGTGGGGGGTGGCGGTTTAGGGGTTAATAGGTTTATTTAGTGACGGAGATATGGGAGGCCGGAGGTTTAGGGGTTAATAAATGTATTATAGTGGCGGCGATGTCGGGAGGCAGTGGAATAGGGGTTAATAACTCTTATTAGTGTTAGCGATGTTGGGAGCGGCACATTAGGGGTTAATAACATTATGTAGGTGTCGGCGATGTCGGGGGCAGCAAATTAGGGGTGTTTAGACTAGGGGTTTATGTTAGGGTGTTAGGTTTAAACTTTTTTTTTTCCCCATAGACATCAATGGGGTTGCGTTACAGAGATTTTTCATTCCGCACTTCAAGTGTTAGTTTTTTTTCTAACACTCTCTCCCCCTTAATGTCTATGGGGGAAAGCGTACGCGAGCACATCAAAGCAGCCCTTGGATTTTGTGCGGTATGGAGCTTAACGCCACCATATCGCACGCACAAGGCGGCTTTTCAGTAACTTGTAATGGCAGCGCTATGGAGGGTGAAATAACACAACTTTTGTTGCGTTCGTTTCGTGCCCTGTTTAGCGCAAAACTCATAATCTAGGTGATAGTGTTTCAATATTATTGATAGATTTTTTAACAGTTAGCTTTTGTTTTGAGCGCTTACCCTGCCTGTCTACACAATTGTAATCATCTGTACGGAACAGTCCAATGTAATTTAAAGGGCCTTTTTTTCAGTTCCTAAAAACAATAGAAAAACTATCAAATGCAATATATGCACCACTCAAAGTAAAAGATAAAATATTTATAAACTAAATAAATGGCTGTGCCAGGATAGGAAACTTGTCATAAAAGTGTTGCTAAAGTCAAATATATAGAATCAATTAAACTCAACACTGCGCCTAACAAAATATCAGAATAAATCAAATCATGAAAAAAAAATGTATTTACAGATAAATTTCAAAAGGAGTCGAACCTAAACTCTATAAACTGTTGACTTACTTTATACACCTTATATAAACACAAAGCAAACCTTTGTGTATATTGTTAAAAAAACAAATTACCCCCTAGGCGTTCTTAGGGGAAATAAGACATCACCAGGAAATTCAGAGGTGAAAAACATTGAATAGGGAAACCATTTCAGCAAAAAAATAAGTTTATCATAATTTACTGTCACCAACTGTATGATAAATCATAAATGTACCTTTCAAATCATGTGAGCAGGAAACAGCAGCTGTATAATATATCAGTAAATATCTCTTTAAATTGTCTGTATGCACAGAACACGTGACCTTATGTATATATGTATGTAATTTGTCTCCTCCATATGCACAACAGGGTCCAAAACATATGTTGCAATTTTTTTCTTTACTACACATAATTAAACATTTTCTATTACAATGTTAAAGTGTTTAACCAGCAACAACATTTTATATGTGCAATCAATAATTTCATAATATTTAAGTATCTTTATAAGCCAAATTCACTGTTTTCTGTGGCATTTGTACTCAGTCTAACTCTCTCTTTTGGTAAGTGAATTGGGTCCTGCACAAAGTCAAGTTCTATAGTTACAAAACGCGACGGAGCTAAAGAGGTAGCGTGTGTCTCAATGTTGTGGTGTGCACACGGTGGCTATGAATTTGTTACTTTGTATAAGCTTTAACCGCATTTGACTTAAATAGACACATGATTATCTTCCATGTGGATTACATAGCACAATTGTTGTAAGCCCTGTGGGAAGTGCTGTTGAAATTAGTTATAGGGATATTAGTCAGAAATCGACTGGCTGGGTAACCCGCACGAAGCTTGCAGGCAGGAGGATGCATTTGAGCGCATAGGAGTGCCTGTTTTGAATGCTTGTTAACCCTATACTTACCTTAAGCACTACTAATCACCTACACACACCCTTTAGCTACCTGGCCCTATTCTTGTTTTAACTTAGTGTTGGGTCACATATGACGATGAGGATTGGTTGTGATATACCCTTTCCCAAAACCCAACATTAGATTATTGTTATGTCTGTGTTATATATATTTTCTCATTAAAGTGTTAAATTTGAATCTACTTTTTGTATACTTTAGTGTATAATTCTACACTGGGCTTAAAGCCCCAAACCCTTATTGTATCCAAATATTTTGGTAACTCTCTCTTTTGGTATGTGAATTGGGTCTTGCATCATTTCTGCAAAAATTCACTGTTTTCTGTGGCATTTGTACTCTGTCTCAGTCTCTCTTTTGGTATGTGTCTGTAGTCTGTGAAATTACAAGTTTTGCGTTCTGGTTTTAACGCTGAAAAAATTGTAATTTCAGCGTTAAAACAGCACTGCAGCCATTACAAATCTTGTTGGTATCGCTGTACCGCAAGCCTTTTAGCCTGTAACGCAACGTCAGTCCCGCACTCATAAAAATTACGTTTTTTCATGGGACTTCCATAGCACAGCCATTACGAGTTTTGCGGTGAGGCTAAAAAACTTGCGTTACAGCCTATAACGACAAGATCCGTTTCGCAATCTGAGACCAGTATTTATGAGTTTTACGCTACAACTGTTACATACAACTCATAACTAAACTGTCACAAAGTGCACTAAACACCCATAAACTACCTATTAACCCCTAAACCGAGGCCCTCCCACATCGCAAATAGTATATTAAAGTTATTAACCCCTAATCTGCCGCTCCTGACATCGCTGCCACTAAATAAAATTATTAACCCCTATTCTGCCGCTCCCCGACATCGCCCACACTATACTAAAATTATTAACCCCTATTCTCCGCACCCCAACATCGCCCACACTATAATAAAGATATTAACCCCTATTCCACCACTCCCTAACATCGCTGCCACTATAATAAACCTATTAACCCCTAAACTGCAAGCCCCCCACAACGAAATCTACTAAATATTAGATACAAGGTAATCACAGAGGTAAAACTGAAATAAGGGGGCAGTCTGCAGAGGCTTAGATACAAGGTAATCACAGAGGTAAAACTGAGATAAGGGGCAGTCTGCAGAGGCTTAGATACAAGGTAATCACTGAGGTAAAACTGAGATAAGGGGCAGTCTGCAGAGCCTTAGATACAAGATAATCACAGAGTTAAAACTGAGATAAGGGGCAGTCTTCAGAGGCTTAGATACAAGGTAATCACAGAGGTAAAACTGAGATAAGGGGGCAGTCTGCAGAGGCTTAGATACAAGGTAATCACAGAGGTAAAACTGAGATAAGGGGCGGACTGCAGAGGTTTAGATACAAGGTAATCACAGAGGTAAAACTGAGATAAGGGGCGGTCTGCAGAGGCTTAGATACAAGGTAATCACATAGGTAAAACTGAGATAAAGGGGGCAGTCTGCAGAGGCTTAGATACAAGGTAATCACAGAGGTAAAACTGTAAATTAAACTATTAACCCCTAAAC
Organism: Bombina bombina; assembly: GCF_027579735.1. Lineage (NCBI taxonomy): Eukaryota > Metazoa > Chordata > Amphibia > Anura > Bombinatoridae > Bombina > Bombina bombina. Next base: position 207,411,900 of record NC_069505.1, on the reverse strand, counting down.
CGAAAGCCCCTCATATCGCAATAAACTAATTTAAACTAGTAACCCCTAAACCTAATGCCCCCTAAATTTATATTAAAATTACAATTTCCCTATCTTAAATTAAATTAAAACTTACCTGTCAAATTAAAAAACCTAAGTTTAAACTAACAATAAATTAATATAACTATTAAACTAAAATTATACTAACAACCTATTAAAGATAACTAAAATACACATTAAAAAAAATCCTAACACTACTATAAAAATTACAAAATATCTAATTACAAAAAATAAAAAATACTAAATTACAAAAAATAACAAACACTAAATTACGAAAAATAACAAACGAAATTATCAAAAATATAAAAAGAATTACACCTAATCTAATAGCCCTATAAAATAAAAAAGCCTGCCCAAAATAAAAAAAACCCCTAGCCTAGGCATTGCCCTAAGTTAAACAGCTCTTTTACTTGTAAAAAAAAAAACACAAAGACCCCCAACAGTAAAACCCAACCAACCCCCCCGAAATTAAAAAACCTAACTCTAACAAAAACCTAAGCTACAGGGCATTTGTATAGGCATTGCCCTTAAAAGGGTATTTAGCTCTTTTGCATTGCCCTGAAAAGGACATTAAGCTCTTTTAAGAAAAGCCCAAACCCTAAACTAAAAGAAAAAACACCCAACAAAGTTTAAAAAAACCTAACACTAACCCCTCTTTAGGTATTCTCAGTTGTTGAAGTTCCGCTTTAACGATCTTCATCCCAGTGGCTCCATCTTCATCCAGGCGGCATCTTCATCCAGACGGCTCCATCTTTCCCAATCGCAGGACCGGCATCTTCTTCATCCCTGTGGAGGCGGAGCGGCGATGCGCAGAGGCAGAGGTCCAGGTGAAGGTCCAAGGCGGAGGTCCAAGGTGGAGGTCCAAGGCTGAGGTCCAGACGGAGGTCCATCGATCCGACGTGTAGGTCCTTTTCATGCGATCGTCCGCCGCACACCGAGGATTGAAATGCAAGGTACCCCTTTTATACTGGGGGTACCATTGCATTCCTATTGGCTGAAAATTTTGAATCAGCCAATAGCAATTAGGACTGCTAAAATTCTATTGGCTGTTCAAATCAACCAATAGGATTTAAGCAGCTCTCATTCTTTTGGCTGATTCGAATCTCATTCTATTGGCTGGATGAAGATTGAGATTCAATAGGATTGAAGCTCAATCCTATTGGCTGATTGCATCAACCAATAAGATTTTTTCAACTTTAATTCTGATTGGCTGATAGAATTCTATTAGCCAATTGGAATTCAAGGGACGCCATCTTGGATGACGTCCCTTAAAGGAACCTTCATTTTTCAGTAGCCGTCAACAGAAGAGGATGCTCCGCGCCGGTTGTCTTGAAGATGGAACAGCTCCGCGTCGGAAGGATAAAGATAGAAGATGCGGTCTGGATGAAGACTGACAGCCTGGAGGACCACTTCTTGCCGCTTGGATGAAGACTTCTCCCGGCTTCGTTAAGGACTTCTGCCCGCTTGGATGAAGACTTCTCCCGGCTTGATGAGGATAGATGTCCGGTCTTCAAAAACTGTAAATAGATCTTTGGGGGTTAGTGTTAGGTTTTTTTAAGGGTTTATTCTGTGGGTTTTATTTTTAGCTTAGGGTTTGGGCAAAGAAAAAGAGCTAAATACCCTTTTAAGGGCAATGCCCATCCAAATGCCCTTTTCAGGGCAATGGGGAGCTTAGGTTATTTAGATAGGATTTTATTTGGGGGCTTTGGTTGTGTGGGTGGTGGGTTTTACTGTTGGGGGGTTGTTTGTATATTTTTTTACAGGTAAAAGAGCTGATTTCTTTGGGGCAATGCCCCGCAAAAGGCCCTTTTAAGGGCTATTGGCAGTTTAGTATAGGCTAGGGTTTTTTTATTTTGGGGGGATTTTTTATTTTATTAGGGCTATTAGATTAGGTGTAATTAGATTAAATATTTGATCATTTCTTTTTTTATTTTGTGTAATCTAGTGTTTATTTTTTTGTAATTTAGTTAATTGTATTTAATTAATGAAATTGATTTAATTGTAGTGTAATGTTAGGTGTTAGTGTAAGACAGGTTAGGTTTTATTTTACAGGTACATTTGTATTTATTTTCACTAGGTAGTTAGTAAATAGTTAATAACTATTTACTAACTAGTCTACCTAGTTAAAATAAATACATATTTAGCTGTGAAATAAAAATAAAACCTAAGTTACCTATAACCTATGAGTTATATTGTAGCTAGGTTAGTTTTTATTTTACAGATAAGTATGTATTTAGTTTTAAATAGGAATTATTTAGGTATTAATTGTAATTTTTATTTAGATTTATTTTAATTATGTTAAAGTTAGTGGTGTTAGGGTTAGGGTTACGTTAGGGTTAGGGTTAGGTTTAGGGGTTAATAACTTTAGTATAGTGGCGGCGACGTTGGGGGTGGCAGATTAGGGGTTAATAAGTGTAGGTAGGTGGCGACGACATTGGGGATTGCAGATTTGGGATTAATTAGTGTAATGTAGGTGTCAGCAATGTCAGGGGCAGCAGATTAGGGGTGTTTAGACTCGGGTTTATGTTAGGGTGCTAGGTGTAAACACAACTTTTCTTTCCCCATAGGAATCAATGGAGCTGCGTTACGGAGCTTTACGCTCCTTTATTGCAGGTGTTAGGCTTTTTTTTAGCCGGCTCTCCCCATTGATGTCTATGGGGAAATCGTGCACAAGCACGTAAAACCAGCTCAAAGCAGCGCTGGTATTTGTGTGCGGTATGGAGCTCAACTCTGCCATATTGCCTGCTAACGCCGGGTTTTTGCAAACCTGTAATAGCAGCGCTATAGGGAGGTGAGCGGTGGAAATAACTTGCAAGTTAGTACCGAGCTGCTCATAACGCAAAACTCGTAATCTGGCCGTTTGTTAATTATGAATAATTTTAGTACATTTCATAGTTCAAAAAGAATAACTTAAAAATACTTTATACTTTTCATTAAACCAAAAAAAAAAATGTTTTTATTAACATAATCCCTGACGAAGTGCCTAGCAGCATGAAACTCGTAGGATTTCTCCTACACCAGTCAAAATGCATTTGTATACAATTAAGGACTTTTAATTTGTTTAATGTTATCACCAGCTTTTTGCATTAACGTTTTGCCTTATATGCTTGTATTAACATATGAACTAAGCACCCCAAAAAATGTAATTGTACTCATATTTTCTACTGTACGTATATTTAAAAAGTATTAAGTATAATACTTTCTTACATAGCTAGTTTTCTCATGACCCATCTTCATAATCCCACCCACTAACACTGGTCACATGATCTCTGTCACCATTTGATATCATTTGACCTACAGCTGCAGCTCTGAAGGGGAACATAATTTGTTTCCTTCAAAATTAATTAGTTCTATTTATAGTAACATAATAGTTGAGGTTGAAAGAAGAGAAAAAAAAAATCTTCTTTGCTCTTTTCTCCAAATATAAATGAAACAAAAACACCCAAATTAATTGGCAGTAATACCTTTAAGAATGGCTACTCATTTAAAAAAACAAAAAAACAACAATCTTAAAGGGACAGTCACGTCCAAAAAAAAATTGTATGATTCAAATAGGGGATGTGATTTTTTAACAACTTTCAAATTTACTTTTATCACCATTTTTGCTTTGTTCTCTTGGTATTCTTAGTTGAAAGCTAAACCTAGGAGGTTCATATGCTAATTTCTTAGACCTTGAAGGCCGCCTCTAATCTAAATGCATTTTGACAGTTTTTCACCACTAGAGGGTGTTAGTTCATGTGTTTCATATAGATAACATTGAGCTCATGCACGTGAATTTACCGACGAGTGAACACTGATTGGCTAAAATGCAGGTCTGTCAAAAGAACTGAATTTAAGGGGACAGTTTGCAGAGGCTTAGATACAAGGTAATTACAGAGGTAAAACATATATTATTATAACTGTGTTGGTTATGCAAAACTGGGGAATGGATAATAAAGGGATTGTCTATTTTTTAAAACAACAAAAATTCTGATTTTGACTGTCCCTTTAACCATAGATAATGTATGTTTAACTATTTATGTTCCTTTCAAGCATAACCTCTTTTCACTAACATCTTTCTTGTAATAAACAATTATATCTGATCTAACAACATTTAATATAATCTGCAAGAATTGATGTTGCTACCTAATTATTACTCTAAATTATTTATAAAAACATTACAAAGAACTGGCCCAAAACCTTGAGGAACCTCACATTGCCTTTGTCCAATTTGAGTTTGGATCCTTTTTCTACAACTCTTTTTTTCCTCTGGTTTTCAACAAGCTGTTTATCTGTGTGCAAATTTTATCAGCTATTAATTATTGCTAAATGTTTGTTCAACAATCTTGCCATGTGGCACTATATCAAATGTCTTTACAAAATCCAAGTATATCACTTCAACTAATTCACCCTTATCTATGTTCCTACTTACTTCCACATAGAAACTAATTAGATTAGTTTGGCGTGATCTATTTCTCATAAATCTACGTTCTATAAAAAGACATCAGAAAGATTCAACTCTTCCTGATGTGGTGAGTGTGTTAGTAACAATACTGGCAGAACCATAAGCCTTTTCTCAGTGAATCATAAGGCAGCCATCTTAACAACACTGTAGATGACATCAGAATATTAACAATGAAAAAAAAAATCCTTGCAATCAGCCAAGACTAAAGAGTCACTCAAATTGAGCTAAATAGGTTTGCAAGACATCACAGCTGTAAATATTAAAAGTCCAAAACTAAACTGCTTGTAAATAATTTCTAACGGATTGGAAAATCACTTTCATTCTGTCATCTTGCAATATATAGGGGTGTTTTGTTTTTGTTTTTAAATTTCCTTTTTATTAAGGACAATAAAAATAAAAATACATAACGTTGAATTTACAAGCGTTACATCAGATATCCATTACAGTATTGTACTAATAAACAAACAAAGGCTTGCAAAATTACTTATGGCCTTGTTTTTTTACACGTTTTATAAAGTTTATGAGCAGGGTACTCAGGACCTACAAAAGTGTTATAACAAAATACAAATCAAATATGTACCCCAAAAAAAGAAAAAGAAAAAAGGGGGGGGGGGAGAGAAAAAAAAAGGAGGAAGAGCTCAGTAAAGATGCTGTCTCCAATATACACGGTAGTCATCGAGTTGTATCAATTGAAGGAAGAGGGGGGAGGCACGAAAGTGATCTATGATCTGTAATTGGGTCTCTCTAGGAAGAGATGAAATTACTCTGTCCCATTTGGCCATTAATGCTTTTAATTTATTGTTCTGAAAAATCAAAGGGTCATGTTGATGCAAAACTAATTGATATGTCATGTTGTGTACGAACGCAGCTATACTCGGGGCTTTTCTATCCTTCCAAGAATTTAAGATAATTTGTCTGTCTATTAAGATTGCAGTATTAATCAGAGACATATTCTGGACACTGCTTTGAGAGATTAGGAAAAAAATATAAATAGGCTCTACGTTTATTCTAATAGGTAGGAATATATTAAGCCAGTACTCTTTTTGCTTCCAGAGTTTTGGATTTTGGGACATATATAGAAAGCATGTAATCAGCAGCGGGTATATTGCATCTAGAGCAGACATTAGCTCCCTGAATATTCCATTTAGCCATTTTCTTAGACGTAAGATATTACCTATTAAGTAATCTGGTGTGTGATTCTCTCAGAGCTATGACAGAGGTACATTTTGTGACTCTAAAGAAGCTTTTTTGAAAGAACTCAAAATTAATACCTGGGACATCTATACTCCAGATTTGAAATAGCTTGTTGAATTTATCTTCTGCATCCTTAGAAGGCAGACATCTGTGAATAGCGGTCATCAAATGTTTGCCTAGGTGAAATCTATCAATAATTGAGTCCAACAAACCCAGTGACCATGAGTTTTCCTCAGAAAAATTTTGACTGCATATATAGGCCTCTATTTATCTATTTATCAATAGAATTCTATCAGCCAATCGGAATTAAGGTTGAAAAAATCCTATTGGCTGTTGCAATCAGCCAATAGGATTGAGCTTTCATTTTTCAGGTTTTTTATTTTGGGGCGGCTTTTTTATTTTCATAGGGCCCTTAGATTAGGTGTATTTAGTTTAAAGCTTTGATAATTTCTTTTTTGTAACTTAGTGTTTATTTTTTTGTGTAACTTAGTGTTTGTTATTTTTTGTAACTTAGTTGTTAGTTTTTGGTAATTTAGTAATTTTTTTTTGGTAATTTAGTAATTTTTTAGTGTAGATTTAAATTATTTGAGTAGGGTTAGGTGTTTAAATATATAATATAGTTATTTTAATTTGTAGTTTTATTTAATTTTAGTATAACAGTTAGGTTAGATTAATTATTAATTTAAGATAGTTTAATGTAATTTAGTCTAATAGTTAGAATAGGTTAATTATTAGTTTATTATAGTTTAATTTAAATCTAAAGGTAAGTTTAAATTTTTTATAAAATAGGGATGAGTTAATATTTAATATAAAGTTAGCGGGTTGTTAGGTTTAGGGGTTAATAGGTTAATTTAGTTTATGGCGATGTGGGGGGCTGGCGGTTTAGGGGTTAATACATTTATTTATTCGCAGTGGGCTCCGGGAGCGGCAGGATAGGGGTTAATAACTTTATGTAGGTGGCAGCGGTGTAGGGGACGCAGATTAGGGGTTAATAAGTATAATGTAGGTGGCGGTGGGCTCCGGGAGCGGAGGAATAGGGGTTAATACGTTTACTAGAGTGGCGGTGGGCTCCGGGAGCATCAGTTTAGGGGTTAATAACTTTATTTCGTTGCGACAGGGTCCGAGAGTGGTGGGATAGGGGTTAAACAGTTTAGTATAGTGTGGGTGTTTAGTGACAGTATACAAATAAAGCTGTGAAAAAGCCGAAGAGCAGCAAGATCGATGACTGTTAGTTAACAACAGTCTGCTGCTTATCACCCCGTACTTGGTGCGCAGCTTTTTGACAGCTTTTTTGGTAACTATGGAGAGCGTATTCAGGTCCGTGGCCGTGATGTTAGGCGATGTTAGGCGAGTATTGGTGCCGGCGAATGCAGCACAGTTGACGGCTTGATAAGTAGGCCTCATAATGTCTGACTTGCAAGTATGCAAAAAAGTGTTTAATATCTAGATTAAATTCCTTTAATATATAGTCAAATGTTCTTACATGCTTAGTGAGTGGATCGACCAACTGTGAAATATATTTAAGGTTTTTAAAGACCGTAAAGACACGTGAGGTACAACCTCTAGGGAGGTATTTAGATATTTTATCATTTATCTCCATATATTTACAAACTTTATTCAAGGCTAGGGGAGAACATTGTATATTGTTGAATGCTACCTTTAATGTACTGAGGCTTGTTCAAATGTAGGAGAGCTTTGAGGGAATATAAAGCAACTATGGCTTCTTCTATCTTATAATTTGTGACATGGTCCCTTTCTGTAAGCCAATCTAAGGCTACTTTTGACAGGCAGGCCCAGTTATAATTCTTAATATTGGGGTAAGCAAAACCTCCCTCATCTTTAGGATGAGTGAACCTTGCTAACGCTATACGCGGTTTCCTAGGATCCCATAGAAAATGGGAACAGCTGAAGTTGAATTTCTGAATGTCTGCGTTACGAACGAAAGTAGGAATATTTTGAAGTAAGAAAATAATTTTTGGAAATAGACGCATATTTATCAAAGCTATTTTTGCGGACAAAGCATTTTTGCCATAAGGGGATACAATTGAGATCATTCCATAATTCAGTGTTTTTAGATATAGTTATTCCTAGGTATTTGATATATCTGTCTGCGAGCCTAAAAGGGTTATTTAAAAGGCTATTTTGTAGCCAGAAAAGTTTCTAAATTCAACAATGATATCCAGGAGTATCAGTATGTTCTTTCTAGAGTTCCCTATATAGAGAAGGATATCGTCTGCATACAAAGAAAGGATGCACTTCTTCTGACCTATCTTAATACCCTCTAGTTTATTTTGGCACATTATTGCTATTGGTTCTAAAGCTATGTTGAAGAGCAACGGGGATAGAGGGTCTCCCTGTCTTGTACCTTGTATGTAGAGTTATAGCCGGAAAGATAAAACTATTTAAACTCAAAAATAAAACCGGGTCCTGGTATATCGATCTAATATAACTTAAAAAATGTCCTGAGAAACCAAAATTATTTAGGGCAGTAAATAAATGATCCCACAGAAAAGAATAGAATGCCTTTTCGGCATCCACCGTAAGTAAAGCAAAGTCTTGTTTATAGTTAGATTATAATCTGTGGTTTGGTACTAAAAATTAAATTAATGACATGGCTTTCCTTATATTCTTCCGAGCTGTTCTACCAAGAATAAAGCCTGTTTTATCTGGGTGAATTATATCCCCTAATATGGTTTTTAATCGATTAGCAATAATGCTGGCTAAGATCTTGTAAACATTATTTAATAGAGAAATTGGCCTATAAGAGCCCATAGAACCCGGATCCATGTCCTTTTTAAGAATAAGTATAATGTTAGAGGCAGTAAAATATTTTGAAGGCTTTACATGATGGATACAATAAGTATTAAACAACTTTAGTATAAAGGCAATTGATTCTATAAGAATTTAAAAAAATTCAGCTGGCAGTTGATCGGGACCTGGTGCGTTGCCCGTGACTAGGTCATTGATAGCTTTAGTTGTTTCTTCTATTGTATTTTCTTTGTTTAATAATAACAATTGATCAGACAGAATTTTTGGAAGGTTGATGTTACCCCAGAAGCGTTCTTTAGAGTCTGTGTTAATGTCTACAGGAGAGTATATTTTTTGAAAGAACTTGTGGAACTGATTTAATATGTCTATTGGAGCGATATATTTGGTTCCCTCTACTGTAATGGTCCCAATATAATTGTTTCTTTTCCTACTTCTAGAGAGATTAGCTAACATTTTTGCAGATTTAGGGAAGAACCTGTTAAATGTAGCTTTATTTTTAATCTCCAATAAGGTCAGAAAGATCTCTCTCTCTTTTTTGCATCTTGGTAATTATTCCAGTTATTTCTTTCTGGCATTTGAATATATCTAGCGTATTTATTTTTCAGTTGATTAGCCAACTGCATGTCCCTGTTCCTGATCATTCTTTTCCTTTTAACCATATATGCTTTTATTTCCCCTCTAAGATAGGCTTTTGCTGCCTCCCAAAAGATTTCTATCTTAGAAAGATTTTCCCTGATAAAATATGCATAATCCTTCCATTTTTGTGCCAGCCAGTTTCTGAATTTAACATCAGAAGATAGATAGGAGGGGGGAAAAAACTTTCCACATTGATCTCTCAAAATGCTCCCAACCTGGACAGACAAAGAAATGATTGCATGATCCGATATGATTATATTTTTAATATCTGTCGATATTTCTGTGTTTAATAGAGATTCGCTAACTAAGAACATATAATTTCTTGAAAGGATTTGATGAGTTTTAGATTCACAAGTAAAGTGCTTTTCATTGGGATGTTGAACTCTCCATATATCTTTCAATTTATTTTTTTTGGAGAAGTTAGCTAATATCCTTGCCTCTTTCTTAGATTTATAGGATCTATTCATTTTTAATCTTTCCAGGTATGGAGCAAAAACACTGTTAGAATCTCCCCCGATAATAATTTGAGTATTTACCAAGTTAATTCATCTTCCCCTAGATTACGAGTTTTGCGCTAAACAGGGTGCGAAACTAACGCCAAGAATACATAGCGCTGCCATTACAAGTTACTGAAAAGTCTCCTTGTGCGTGAGATATGGTGGCGTTAAGCTCCATACCGCACAAAATCCAAGGGCTGCTTTGGCGTGCTCATGCACGCTTTCCCCCATAGACATTAATGGGGAGAGAGTGTTAGAAAAAAACCTAACACCTGAAGTGCGGAATTAAAAATCTCTGTAACGCAACCCCTTTGATGTCTATGGGGAAAACAAACTTAAGTTTAAACCTAACAGCCTAACATAAATCCCAAGTCTAAACTCATAGACACTCATAAAAGTTATTAACCCCTATTCCGGCGCTCCCCGACATTGCCGACACTATAATAAAGTTATTAACCCCTAATCCACTGCTCCCTGACATTGCCGACACTATAATAAAACTACTAAACCCTAAACCTCTGGCCCCCACATCACTGCCACTAAATAAACCTATTAACCCCTAAACCGCCAGACCCCCACATCGCAAACACTAAATTAAACTATTAACCCCTAAACCTAACATCCCCCCAACTTAAAATGTAAATTACAAAATAATTATCTTATAATAAATAAAAACTTACCTGTGAAATAAAAATAAACCTAACATATAGCTATAAATTAACCTAACATTACTATTCTAATAAAATTTAAAAAATCCTACCAATTAAAAAAATCTAAATTACAAGTAAAAAAAATTACAAAAAATCTAAAATTACAAAAAATAATAAACACTAAATTACGAAAAAAATAAAAAACACTAAGTTTACAAAAAATAATAAACAAAATTATCAAAAATAAAAACAATTACACCTAATCTAATAGCCCTATAAAAAATAAAAAAGCCCCCCCAAATAAAAACACCCCTTAGCCTACAATAAACTACCAATAGCCCTTAAGTTAAACAGCTCTTTTACCTGTAAAAAAATACAAAGTCCCCCAAACAGTAAAAACCACCACCCAACCAACCCCACAAAATAAAAAGCCTAACTCTAAAAACAACCTAAGCTACCCATTGCCCCTAAAGGGGCATTTGTATGGGCATTGCCCTTAAAAGGGCATTCAGCTCTTTTTCACTTCCCTTAAAAGGGCATTCATCTCTTTTCCAAAAGCCCAAAGCCCTAATTTAAAAAAAAAAAACACCCAAAAAATGAAGAAAAAAAACCAACTAACCCCAAAATATCTACTCACGGTTTCTGAAGTCCGGACATCCATCTCCATCCAGGAGGCAAGAAGTCTTCATCCAGGTGGCAATATCTTCATCCGTCCCGGGGGCATCTTCTATCTTCATCCCGGCGGTGCGGAGCCATCCTGAAAACCGATTCCATCCTGCGCAATGGAATCTTCATATGGTCACTGCCGTACACTGAAGTTGAATGCAAGGTTGCCTTTTCAAAATGGCGTACCTTGCATTCCTATTGGCTAATTTGATTCTTCAAATTCAAATATGCCAATAGGAGGAGAACTTCTGAAATCCTATTGGCTGTTCAAAACAGCCAATAGAATGAGAGCTACTTAAATCCTATTGGCTGTCCCATACAAATGCCCCTTTATGGGCAATGGGTAGCTTAGGTCTTTTTTAGAGTTAGGTTTTTTATTTTGAGTTTTACTGTTGGGGGGACTTTGTATTTTTTTTTACAGATAAAAGAGCTATGTATACCTGACTAAGGGCCTAGTAGTAGTGTTTGCTCTGGACCCTATGTGAAAAATAAAGGTCTTTTTATGCCAAACTTGGAGGCTGGAATTTCTATGTTACAGATTGGATAAGTGGACTTGGCAAGTTCTGCATTCCGTGCTCTCAACAAAGAAATTGTGTACTGTTTTCCAACTTGGTGAAGTAACATAGGGCAATGCCCTACAAAAGGCCTTTTTAAGGGCTATTGGGAGTTTATTGTAGGCTAGGGAGTGTTTTTATTTTTATAGGGCTATTAGATTAGGTGTAATTGTTTTTATTTTTGATAATTTCGTTTATTATTTTTTGTAAGCTTAGTGTTTTTTATTTTTCGTAATTTAGTGTTTGTTATTTTTCGTAATTTTATATTTTGTAATTTTTTTGCATTGTTTTCAATTTGTAATTTAGATTTTTTTAATTGGTAGTATTTCTTTATTTTATTAGAATAGTAATGTTAGATTAATTTATAGTTTAATGTTAGGTTTATTTTTATTTCACAGGTAAGTTTTTATTTAATTAAATGTAGTTATATTGTAATTTTAATTTAAAGTTAGGGGGTGTTAGGTTTAGGGGTTAATAGTATTATCTAGTGTTTTGCAATGTGGGGGCCGACGGTTTAGGGGTTAATAGGTTTATTTAGTGGCGGCGATGTGGGAGGCCGGAGGTTTAGGGATTAATAACTTTATTATAGTGGAGGCGATGTCGGGGAGGGACAGATTAGTGGTTAATATATTTAAATAGTGTTGGCAATGTGGGTGGGTGGCAGATTAGGGGTTATTAGGTTTATTTAATAGTCGCGATGTGGGTGGGCAGCAGATTAGGGGTTAATAAGTTTTAAATAGTTTATGGGTGTTAGGGTACTTTGTAACAGTTTAGTTATGAGTTTTGTGAAACATTTTTGTTTTGCAAAATTCATAACTACTGCTCTTAGATGGCGGTATGGATCTGTCAGTATAGGCTGTAACGCAAGCTTTTTAGCCGGACCCCACAACCTGTAATACGGACGCTATGAAAATCCCCCACACAAAAACGTCATTTTTTTTGAGTGCGGAATGGACGTTGCATTACAGGCTAAAATGCTTGCTGTATAGCTATACCGATACGACTTGAAATATGCGTTCCTGGTCATTACGCTGGAATGGCCATTTTTTCAGTGTTATCAGCCGTACCGCAACATTTGTAATCTAGCCGCTTGTGAATAAATTATCCCAGAAGGCTGGCTGACATTCATTTGGCGCATATAAATAGCATAGCATAAAAAAAGCTCCATTGGCCTCTATTTCTAAAATTAAGAATCTCCCATCTGGGTTTTTATCTTGTGCTATTACACGAAAATCTAATTTTTTTTTTATTAAAAATACATTCAACCCCCTCTTCCACAACCACAGAAACTACCTCTCCAATCCAACCCATCCTGAGTTTGTCTGCCTCCTGGCAGCTCAAATGTGTCTCTTGTAGGAAAACAATGTCGGGTTTGGATTTTTTAAGAGGGTGTATTATCATTTTCCTCTTGACTGGTGTGCAAAATCCCCCCACATTTCAGGAGAGAAAGTTAATCACCTTTTTCATTTATTGATACCTTCTGTAGCCGGATGAGACAGTTAAATATATAGAGAGAGGGAAAAAAAGGGGGGGGGGGAGAATACCAAGAGCCTTGACCTATCAATCACGTAACTAATCCTGTACATGATTCTACTATAGCTTGGTGTTTTCCAAAAACTGTTTAACATCTTCAGTTTTGTCAAGTAATATAGTCTTAGAGTTGTGAACATTTTTAATTTTGGCAGGATAGATCATAGTGGCTTGGAAGCCCGCGTTAATCAATTGAGTGCACCAAGGAGCGAACTCTCTCCTTTTGTTTAAGTTCTCCGCCAAGAAGTCCTGAAACAGAAGGATTCGGTCCTTATTAATTTCAAAAGGGCCTTTCTTCCTATAAAATGTTAGCAACTTTTGTTTATCCTGAAAGGTTAAAAATGTTGCTATGATTAGTGTTTTTTTGTATTGTTGTATATAGGGGTGTTACTGCATCACAAATGCATTTGAAAAGCTTAAAGGGACAGTCTACTCCATAATTGTTATTTTTTACAAAGATAGATAATTTCTTTATTACCCATTCCCCTGGTTTGCATAACTAACACAGTTATATTAATATACTTTTTACCTCTGTGATTACCTTGTATCTAAGCCTTTGCAGACTGCGCCCTTATTTCAGTTGTTTTTGAGTTGCATTTAGCCAATCAGTGCCCTCTCACTTGTAAATTCAGGGCTTGATCACAGTGTTATTTATATCAAACACATGAAATTGTGCCCTCTAGTTGTGAAAAACTGCCAATTGCATTGAAATAAGGGGTGGCCTTCAATGTTTTAGAAATTAGCATAGGAGCCTTCCTAGGTTTGGCTTTCAACAAAGAATACCAAGAGAAAAAAGCAAATTTGATGACAAAAGTGAATTGGAACATTGTTTAAAATTGCATTGCCTATCAAAATCATGAAAGCTTAATTTTGACTAGACTGTCCCTTTAAGATAAGAAGTTTATTGACAGGTCTATGAACAGAATCAAATGTGTTCTAATTTGAAAAGCTTCACAAGTCACATTGAACAGGAATGTCAACAAATTATTACACAGACCAATGAAAACAAAACATGATCTAGAGCAGACTTCCTCAAACAGAGGTTTTGGGACTACATTTCTGAGCATCATGGAAAATGTAGTTCTAAAACCTCTGGAGGGCCAAATTTGAAGATGTCTGATCTAGAGTATACCCAAGGGGGTTGGGCTTTACAGATTCCTTTCAATTTCAGCTGCTTGTGTATCATACAAGATTTGTGACTAGGCTTCTGGTTTGATGAGTGCTGCAAACTTATATCTAGGCACAGAACCAAAAGCACAGCATCATCTCAGATACCACTGGAATGATCAGTTGTTGAGAAGAGAAGAAAGCTCTCCCCAACTTCCTCTAACAGCCATAAGGAGCTCATGTGGGTTTTTTGTTACTGGAGACTGGTAGGGAAAAGTTATGGAATGAAGACCAGATGTTTTATCCTCATGGGACACAACCATGTGTTGTATACAAGCAGCTCAGAGCTATGCATAATCCTATTAAAGGGATGCTAAAGTCAAAATTGATTCAGATACAAAAAACTTTCCAATTTACTTCCACTATCAAAATGTGCACAGTCTTTTTATATTCACACTTTATTAGGCACCAGCTCCTACTGAGCATGTGCAAGAGTTCACAGTATATATGTGTTTATGATTGGCTAATGGTTGTCACATGATACAAGGGAAGGAGAAAAGGAAGTTAATTTGTCAAAAAAAAAATATTCAGAGTAGGTGCTATTGCATTGTCTTTTTGTTCTGCACTTGTTGATTAGGCCAATTTCACTGTATTTAAAGCATTCTAAATATAGACCAAATGTCATGGTAGAACCCTTTAAATGTAAAAAAAAAAAGACATTTCACCATCCCTTGCAAAGAGCATTAACTACAGTTGTACATCACATGTTTTCTTATTCACTCTTTTTAATATCTTTGTGGCAATATATGCTTAGTTATGAAAATGTGTGCTTGATTACTGTAGGTTATTGCACAATAGCACAGGGTCTATAAATTGTGTCTACCACAGAAACAAACTGATATACAAAACTACACTTTGGACCTCAGAAGAAAAGAAAAAAATTAAAAAAACAAGTATTATGCATAACACGTTTTAGCAGCCTTTTACAGGATTTTCCAGTCTATTCCTATAAGAGGTCATGGTGGAATTTTGTTTTAATTCGGAAAGTTGGAAAGCTAATTTTGGATTTTGGAAGTAAAAATTAACACACACACACACACATATATATATATATATATAAGAAAAGGCTGAACAATATCCCTAAAAATAGCTTGTGTGGCAATATCGTATACAAGCCTTAGGGAAAAGGATTTGGTTTATTCCGTTAGTTAAGGTGTTAACCCTATTAAAGGCTGAACAGGTGAAAATTATATGTATAGAAAATAAATGTTCTGGTAAAGCCTGTAGCCCTTGTTTCTTTGCTAACACCAAAATTTCTGTAGTTGCGTAAATAGACTAGTCCACACTTAGTATATAGTAAGACAGTCTTTAAAGGTGCAATTTATATTGGAAGTCCAAATATTAATAAAGTAAAACACTCACTCACCCAACTTCATTTGATGCAGGGGCTGTGCTCCTCTCTGCTAGCAATCATTTGCGCCTTTAGATGCTGTGTGTCACAGGCATGCAGGTATTAGAAAGCTATTCCTCAGTCGGTATATCCAATATTTGAGGCGTCGGGGAAGAGAGAGTGTTTACAAAGCTGCTGGTAGCGGTATTGTGCCCAGGACAAACCGCCAAAAAATAACATGAGCAAACACTTCCACACAGGTGGATGGGATCCAGCAGTAAACGGACCGAGAGTATAGGTTTAAAAGTCTCTTTATTGTGGTAATAACCATAAAAGTATACTGTGAACAGTCACAGAAAGTAACGATATCACAGCCAAAAGCGTGTCAGCCTAACAGCAGTGATCCCTGACATCTTCAGCACGAAACATGTTGGATATTTAGGCACTGAGCTGTTAGGCTGACACGCTTTTGGCTGTGATATCGTTACTTTCTGTGACTGTTCACAGTATACTTTTATGGTTATTACCACAATAAAGAGACTTTTAAACCTATACTCTCGGTCCGTTTACTGCTGGATCCCATCCACCTGTGTGGAAGTGTTTGCTTATATATATACAGTATATATATATATATATATATATATATATATATATATATATATATATATATATACTATATAAATATATATATGAAAAAAAAAAATATATATATATATATACACCCTGTTCTTTGGGTTTGCCATCGCCGATCGGTAAGTAATTATAGGGGCAGGTGACGTAGCAAAGATGTGTGATAGGCACAAAATATATATTTTTTGTGGTTTAGTCAAAATCAAACTGCAAAATGACATTAGGAACAGAGCACTGTTCTTTCTCATTTACCTAAATAATTGATGTAAACAACAGTCAGCATAATTCTCATGTTATCAACTATTAAGAGTACAATTCAAATTTTATTGAACAAACCTCCTAATGATAACAGTATTTTTTTTTTCAAAATAAAAAACTTACAATGCACTGTTCCAAATTATTACGCTCAGTAAGTTTCAAAACACTTTATAGGTTGTAAAGAACTGAAAATTGTCATTTGTTATGTTTGCAGAATATTTACTGAAATCAAAAGCTATTTCAATCAAACTTTGAACAACATTTTAACTTTTTAAACGTTTTACAGGTCATGTTACATTTTAACATAAGACCCCTTATTTGATAGCAGCTTCACAAGTCTTGCATCCATTGAACTTGTGAGTTTTTGGACAGTTTCTGCTTGAATTTGTTTGCAAGATGTCAGAATAGCCTCCCAGAGCTGCTGTTTGGATGTAAACTGCCTTCCACCCTCATAGATCTTTTGCTTGAGGATGCTCCAAAGGTTCTCAATAGGATTGAGGTCAGGGGAGGATGGAGGCCACACCATTACTTTCTCTCCTTTTATCCCCATAGCAGCCATTGATGCAGAGGTATTCTTTGCAGCATGAGATGGTGCATTGTCATGCATGAAGGTGATTTTATTACGGAAAGTATAGTTCTTCCTTCTGTACCGGCGAAGGAAGTGGTCAGTCAGGAACTCCACATACTTTGCAGAGGTCATCTTTACACCTTCGGGGACCCTAAAGGGGCCGAGCAGCTCTCTTCCCATGATTCCGGCCCAAAACATGACTCCACCACCAGCTTTCTGATGTTGCAGCCTTGTTGGAACACGGTGGCCGTCCACTAACCATCCACTACTCCATCCAACTGGACCATCCATGGTTGCATGGCACTCATCAGTGAATAGGACTGTTTGAAAATTAGTCTTCAAGTATTTTTTTTGCCCAATGCAGCCTTTTCTGCTTGTGAGCATTGGTTAATGGTGGCTGAATAGAAGGTTTATGGACAGTTGTAAGACTCTGGAGGACTCTACACCTTGATGTCCGTGGGACTCCAGAGGCACCAGCAGCTTCAAATATCTGTTTGCTGCTATGTAATGGTATTTTAGCAGCTGCTCTCTTATTCCGATGCATGGATCTGGCAGAAATCTTCCTCAATGTGCCTTTATCTGCACGAACCCGTCTGTGCTTTGAATCAGTCGCAAATCTCTTAATAGTGCGATGATCACGCTTAAGTTTTTGTGAAATATCTAATGTTTTCATACCTCGTCCAAGGCATTGAACTATTTCACTCTTTTCGGCAGCAGAGAGATCCTTTTTCTTCTCCATATTGCTTGAAAATGGTGCTCTGCTTAATAATGTGGAACACCCTCCTTTAGTAGTTTTTCCTTTAATTGGGCTCACCTGGCAATCCAATTATCACAGGTGTCCGAGATTGTTTTCAGTGATCAAAAGAGCCCTGAGACACAATGCCATCCATGGGTTAAACTGAAAAAAAAATTAATCTTTGTGACACTGAAATAGAATTTGCATAATAATTTGGAAAAGGGTGTATATATATATATATATATATATATATATATATATATATATATGTAATAAAGTTAGGGAAAAAAGGGGATAAGGAATATTCAAGAGGGCGCAACACTCAGAAAGTAAGACCCTAAATATGGGAGTCTGTTTTAAGTTAGTTTAAAAAAGCTTTCCCATTTGGCCAGATGCGGTGACTAACCTTTCCAGTTGTGATTTTATCTTAGCTGTGAGCTAGCTGATTGAGCCAAATTCGAGAGAGAGTGCTAAAGAGATCTCTGGATCGTAAGAGGACACCGCTCCACTATACCACAGATACCGGGAGGGAGAACTACCTATACACTGCGCGGCACTTACCTCATTAGATTGAGGTAACGGAGTGTAAGTATACACCCAACGGGCTCGTTGTGGAACGTGGATACATTGTTATATTTGCCTAAACATGTTGCATTACTTGCATCTACCTACAGCTATTGAAGCTTTCCAAGAATATTGGACTTATACTTTGAACTTTATTGAACTTTATTGGGCTATTTTTGTTGTGATTTAGATTGATATTGAAACTCTCCTATCATTATTATTACTACTACGCATGGTATGCTTAGGCTATCATAATATTTAAAGTATCAAGCGTAGTGACTTCTGCTAATATTTAGGTCACTCCTGGATACAGGTGGCTGCATTTTGATATATGTCTTTGTGCACTTAATTTGTCACACACAATCCAGCGGGTACTACACTAGTTATGTGGCTAGAACAACAATATTGTTAACTGCATTCCAACTAAGTTAATTGTGTATATTGTATACATTCATTTTAGATACCATTTGTTATCCAACTAAATATTAGCTTTTAATAGTGACACTAAATAATAACTATAATCACCTTTTTTCTGATCTACAGCATTTCTATCATTTGGAAACCCAGACATATACATTAACCAGTTGCTCTATTCCAGTAAACTGGGTTTTTTAAACTAACTTAAAACAGACTCCCATATTTAGGGTCTTACTTTCTGAGTGTTGCGCCCTCTTGAATATTCCTTATCCCCTTTTTTCCCTAACTTTATTACACATTTTATTCTATCAGGTTCACTGTTCCTGGGGGCACAGTTTTCTCTGGATAGATATTCATAGGCAGCAAATTCATCACTCTAGTCACATTTGAATATATATTTTTAGGGTGTTTTTGCAGCGCCACCCCTACACCCATCTTTTTTGCTCATATATACATATATATATATATATATAAAAATATATATACATATATATATATATATATATATATATATATATATATTTACGGTACCATAAGTATATAGCAACAATCTTTAAATAAGCACCTATTTATCTAGATTACTGGTTTTCAAACCTGTCCTCAGACCTCCCTAACAGGCCATATTTTGAGGATATCTGAACTAGAGCTCAGGTGAAACAATCAGCTGATTCGTAACCATGGTTACTTTACCTGCTCTCATCCAAGGTAATCCAGAAAACCTGGCCTGTTGGAGAGGCCTGAGGACAGGTTTAAAACCTAGTGATTTAGATATATATATGACCAAAGTTGCCAGTGGGTGTTTGGCAGCATAAGCATATCAACTTGTAATACAAATTCCCTTTCCGACGCACGCAAAAACCCAATATCGCTCGCATGCAACAGTTAGTGCACCACTTGTAATCTAGCCCTAAATATTTGCACCACTATTTGCAAATATATTGCTGATACATCACTTTTTACTAAACTATCTGCACTGAAAAATACCTACTCATGATTTAGTGTATCATTAAAAAAAAATATAAAAATCATATTTTCACGTTTTTATTTTGCATCAAGAAAAACTCCAAGAGGTTAACTTTTATATAAATAGTTATGAAAAAACACATCTGGATCTAGTTGGAATTTGCCAGTATTTACAATCACAAATGTTAATAAACACGGATGAAGCGCTACAACTAACAGTATCCAGGAGTTTACCAAAAATATACCTTTTGCTTTTTACACTAGAGTCAGCTATGGGAGCAAAAAGATATGTGATCTTCATCATCCTAAAATGTGACGTCTGGAAATATTCCAAAGGGGGAAATACCATGTCACACAAGTGTAAATTTCCTTGGACTAACAGTACTCAAGGGTTTGTTATGATTTAAAAGTTAACTATTTATGTAGACCATGAGAACAGTTTGATATTATACTAACAAAACAGCATTTTTGTAGTAAAGATAGTACTAATTATAAAATAATAATAATAAAACTAAAATAAAATTCAATAAATACTGCATATATAAATATGTATGTGTGTTTAGAATGTAACAAATAATTACTTTAAAAATGTAATAGAACTAACCACTTATAGATGATTGTATTACAAATATTTGTACATTTACCTATACATGGAAATATTTTAAGTATTTGAATATTTAACAACCTGATTTAGAAAAATCAGTTGAAACTTATAATAAAGGCATTCTCCAGTATCTGTGCACAAAGGGTCATAACAACAACTTCAACAGCTGTACTGATGGACAGGGACACACTCCCATAAAACCTAGCAAGAAAATTACATCAATTGAGATATGTCATTTAAAAAAAATCTACTGATTTAGGAATAATTTTAAATGTGGTTAAATAGGTGAATCTTCATTCATTATTAGCAAAATGTTACTATTTTATTAATCATCTTGGCAAGTTATGTGTGAGAAATGAATACATGGGTGCTATTTTGAAAGTTGGGAATTTGAACAAATATTTACTTTACAGAAAAATTTGATACAATATTGTTTTTAAATTATAAAGATAAAAATGGGGAGTATAATTCTTTCAATTTCTATTCACATCCTGTATCTTTATAATAAATATGTTTGTTGTATTTAATATTTACATTCATATTAGTTGTTTTTTTGCTTGCTTATCTACGATATCCAATATATCACAAGGTGGACATGTGACTAAGATCATCCACCAAAATTGTGAATTTGTTGTATCAAGAAAATCTGGTTTTCTTATATTTGGATAGGTATAATTAATCCAATATTGATGGTGATGGTCAAATGTGTTTGAATGCAGTTAAAAAACTCAATATAATTTAATAATTTAGCGTAATTTTATGATGGACATTTTTAAAAGCAGTGAAATGCTTCATTACAATAATAAATGAACACTAATTGTATTTTAGTTGTGTACAAGTTTTATCATTTAAAAGTAACAATTGACCTATATTTTTCATTTGTATAAAACCAGGAAATTATTTTATTAGTACATAAACATGTCTAATTCTTTCAATGTATATTATTGGTGGTGCTTATGTTGTGGGAAGCCAATGAAAATCCATGCAATAATCATCGTTTTTAATGGATTTATAATGCATTGGAACAGACTCACATTTGAAAATCCTGATAACCAACTTATGCTTCTAAATATGGCTATAATCATAATCTTTCATTTGATTATGATTGACATGTTAACTAATTCAGATGAGTGAGATCACAATCCTCCATTATTATTGTTGATTGGCAGAACTTTTTACATTATCGGTTTGTTGAAAATGGTCCTATACGTATCATGTGCCAGTCTTGCATGTTTTGCTCAAAATTCAAATTCACATTTACAGGGTCACTTTTTAACTTCGCAAATTCCACCACAAAAAAAGACTTGATAAACTCCTAGACAACACTTCTCTAATTATCAGGAATGATCGCGCGAAACACACTGACATACTGGATGATTTGAGAAAGCAAAAATTACCAATTACAAATGTTACGTGCTCAATAAATTGAAAGTTTAAAAAAATTATAATAATTACTAATAATAATTAGCCTAATCAATAACCTGTGCAATGCCTAGAATGATGGCGCTTCCCTCCCCAGGTAATATCTCAAACTTCAAGGAATTTTGAGAACGCTAGAATTCACAATAGTGTGGTAACTTCAAACATAAATGAGACTATAAATGGAAAGTACTTATGAAATGGATCAGGAACAATTATCTTTACGGAGTCTTCACATCGAAGAAAGGCTACTGTGAATTCTGGCTTTCTCAAGATTCACGCCTTGAGATTTGAACCGTTACCTGGGGAGGAAAGTGCCGTCATTCTAGACACTGCATCGATTCCACACAGACACAGGAGAGACTGAGGCCTGCTTATACATGCTAGTCTTTGCCATATTGTATCAATTGTTTTTTCTTTTTTTGTGGTTGTATTAAATTAATAACCCAGCAAACACATATGCCCACTATATCATAATCTCTCTGTTCGAACCCTTAGAGAGACATACACATATAATTACACACATTACCTATAAACATCCCTGCACACTTTTAAAAGGAGTCAATCAATATGCAGGCTCTTCAACCTGTGATGAAATCGCTACCCCCCCCCCCCCGCAAAATTGCCATTTTGCTTGTATTTTACCCGTATGGTTTGGGGTTTTTTACAATATCATAAGATTAATGATACAAATAATGATTTTGTGTTGTTTTCAGGAGATAAGGGGTAATAGCATAAGCATTTTGAAAAGAAAAAAAAAACATAGCCCAACGTAGGGTTGCCAACTTTCCGGGAATGATCCAGACAGTTCAGGTTTCCTGCATGTGTGTGTCTTTATGTGGGAGTGTGTCTGAGTGTGTCTGTGTGTGTAAGTGTCTTTGTGTGTAAGAGAGTGTGTGTCTTTGTGTTTGTCAGTGTCTTTCTGTGTGTGAGTCTGTGTGTGAAAATAGTGAGTGTATTTGAGTTTGAGAGAGAATGTTTGTTAGCATGTGAGACAGTGTGTGTGAATGAGAGTGTGGTGTCTTTGTGTGTGTGTTTGAGAGTGTCTTTGTGTGTTAGTGTGTGAGAATATGCGTGTGAAGTGTGTGAGAATATGTGTGAGTGTGTGAGAGTGTGCGTAAGTTTGAACATGTGTGAGAGAGTGTGAGCATGTGGGAAAGATTGTGTGAGAGAGTGAATATCTATGTGCTATTATACATAGGGGTCAATTTATCAAGCTCCGTACGGAGCTTGATGCCCCGTGTTTCCGGCGAGCCTTCAGGCTCACTGGAAACAGAAGTTATGAAGCAGCGATCTAAAGACCACTACTCCATAACCTGTCCGCCTACTGGTGCAATGCTGTCGGCATTTATCGATGTGCAGCGGACATGATACGCTACATCGTATCATGTCCGCTCGCACTATAATAAATTGACCCCATAGTGTGTACTCTGCAAAAATTGTTTTGCTGTGAAAAGTGTTCAGGTTCGGCCTGAAGTAAAGGTGACAACTCTAGTACAACGTTCAGAAATCCTTAGCTGCCAAAAGCAAGTGCAAGATTGTAGTCAACACCTTTGTGTATAGATTCCTGGGACTATATTGCTAATTGGCTAAAAGGGACAACTCACCCAGAAAAAAAAAACTTTGGTTTTATTTAGTGTAAAAATCTAAATTTTTTCAAAAATAATGCACTCATATACATTTTGAAACATTTTTAATGGTACAGAGAAAATGTTTGAGTATTGGGTGAGAAAAATATATTTTAGAGTCTGAAACAAACAATTGCCAAATTTATTTTAGATTAGTAGCATTCAAATGTATATCAAGTTAAGTACAAAACTGATTTCTCAGTTGCAGTTCTTAATCAATAATGATTGATGTACCATTTGAATATGATTTTTTACTGTATAGGTCTATGAGAATCAATATTCATATGTTTGTTTTATTATTCATATTGTTTTTGTTTGTTTTTTAATTCTTGACTCAAATTTAAAATTCTAAGTACAAAAATTAAAAGTTTTTGAAAAATAATTCTACAAATATTTCAAATACAACCAATGTGTCCCAGACATAAACATCTATCTCTAATGGCCTTCAACCATAATCATCCCTCTAACTATAGTGATCCCCCAATATATTTGTAGGGGTGAACAAAAATCAATATGGCTTACTAGTCAGTGGAGAAAATATACTGGTTTAGAGATAAAAAGCACATTTTGTTACTTGTCTATTTACTCATCACTAGTCATGTATATATGATATATATATATATATATATATATATATATATAAAACATACACACACACACACATAAACACACACACGTACACTCACATATATATATATATATATATATATATACATACAGTAAATGCTTTAGTATGTGTGATTTCTCCCCCTATATATGAATCCTATAGATGCCTCTGGTGCCAGATTTGATGGTTCAAATGAATTTGTGCTAATACTCTCCTGCTCATGTGCACACCTAATGATGTAGTAGGTCTACTGGGTTCTCAAATCCAGCTAAATTGTTACTTACTGCGGGAGATACATATGCATTACACAGAAATCCTTTAAAACCAGACAGCGGAAACTGAATCTACCTGTCACAGTTTCTTGAATTTCCACATAAACAATAACTTCATTTTAAACATGTGAAGAATTGCAGATGTTTTCCAAAGCTTAATTCTGTCTGCTCAAATGAACTTCAGTCATGTTTAAATGTTCACCTTTTGTACTTCCTCTGACTTAAAGGAACACTAAAATTAAACTTTCATGATTCAGATAGAACAGGCAGTTTTAAACAATTTTCCAGTTCACTTCCATTATCTAAATGTGCACAACCTTTTTATATGCACACTTTCTGAGACACTAGTTCCTAATGAGCATATGCAAGAATTCACATTATATACATTTTGTGATTGGCTGGTGGTTGTCACATAATGCTGCTGATATGAAATTGAAACTAAGTGCATTTGCATTTTCTTTGTATTATGCATTGGTGATTATGCTATACTGCTGTGTTTTTTGGTCCTTTAAAGGGACACTGAACCCAAAATTTTTCTTTTGTGATTCAGATAGAGCATGAATTTTTAAGCAACTTTCTAATTTACTTTCTAATTTACTCCTATTATCAAATTTTCTTTATTCTCTTGGTATCTTTATTTGAAATGCAAGAATCTAAGTTTAGATGCTGGCCCATTTTGGTGAACAACCTGGGTTGTCCTTCCTGATTGGTGGAAAAAATCCATCCACCAATCAAAAAGTGCTGTCCAGAGTTCTTAACCCAAAAAAGCTTAGATGGCTTTTATTTCGAATAAAGATAGCAAGAGAACAAATAAAAATTGATAATAGGAGTAAATTAGAAAGTTGCTTAAAATTGCATGCTCTATCTGAATCACAAAAGAAAAAAATTGGGTTCAGTTTCCCTTTAATTATGTTACTTCCTGGGCAGTTTAGGAGTCCCTTATAGCAAAGGGCACCCGCCTGCCTAGGGGGTCAATCATAATTCTTTAGAAAAGCTCATCAAATGATAACAAGATTATTTATCTTCAAACATTTCCATATATCCTATCACAATCAGACTTTAACAACACTTTTTCATAAAATGTCCATATACTTAACACAGGAAAGTCCAGTTTCTACTGATCACCATTGAAAGTTTTGATAATTATCTACACTTTTTTCCAACCATTTTTCAACCATTTTTAACATTTCAAATTCAGCATCTAAGAGCAGTTGATAAAAACACAGACAGCATATTACCAGCTACTAACTGATCAAGCAATTACATTTACAAAGTATTAAGACATTTTACACTAATACATAGTATCACAAAAAAAGCACACATGCCAACTGTACCCATAATGCCCCTGTTCTAAACCCTTAGCTGAGACATTTACTCATATTTCTATGGTTTTGTAACATAACTGGTTAATTGCACACATCAAACCTATTAGAATCACTACACACCATAAAAAAGATTTATAAATATAAATGTGTTTGACCTGTGATATAATTAATAAGCATGGGAAATTGTCTTTTATCCAGTGGTTAGTATTTTCAATACCAATATTTTTTTGTCAGATTAGTTAACAAAACAGGTTAACTAACAG
The DNA here is from genome assembly GCF_027579735.1 of Bombina bombina. NCBI lineage: Eukaryota > Metazoa > Chordata > Amphibia > Anura > Bombinatoridae > Bombina > Bombina bombina. Next base: position 207,386,170 of record NC_069505.1, on the reverse strand, counting down.
AACAGGTTAACAACAGATTAAGAACTACAATGGCAATTTCTACATATTTTTGGTTGTTTTCAACTTCCAACATTAGTCTTTTCTAGGGTGACTAAGCTATTTATTCTAACTAATGTGTGTGTGTGTATATATATAAATATATATATATATATATATATATATATACAAAAAAAAAAAGGATCGCACTCACTGGACTTGCCACACAAGGGTTTTAATGTTTATAGTGATGTTTCGGGGATCAAACTGTTCCCTTCTTCAGACCACAGGGTCTGAGGAAGAGGATGGTTTTATCCTCGAAGTGTCACTATACAAATTAAAACCCCTGTGTGGAAAGTCCAGTGAGTGTGGTAAATCGCCACAGAACAGGCTAACAATAGTATTGAGCCAGTTGTTCGTTCCTGTGAGTGTGCTTCTCTCTGTGTGTGCATATATATATATATATATATATATAGATAGATAGATAGATAGATAGATAGATAGATAGATAGATATCCTGAAGTGAGATTGCAAATCCCTTTTTGATTTTATATATATATATATATATACTGCATGTGTGTATGTGTATACTGTGTGTATGTGTGTGTCTATATATATATATATATATATATATATATATACTGCATGTGTGTATGTGTATACTGTGTGTATGTGTGTGTCTATATATATATATATATACTGTATATACTGTGTGTTATTGGTCCACTCAATGTTAAACATAGAAAAGAGTCAAATTTTTTTACTAGTGAAAATTTCAAGATATATATATATATATATATATATATATATATATATATATATATATATATATATATATAATGTGTTTATTTAAGGATAAATAGTGCTATTATGTAAGGAATGTGTTGGCAGTAAAAAAAAATATATATATATATTACTTTTACGTATGGTATATCTCATTCCCTACAAAACGGAAATGCAAAAATATGGTGAAAAAAAAGGATTAAAAAAGTAAGTTATCAAAGGTTATACCACAAAGTTAATTTATATTTCACAACACAAATTACAGTACATATGTATGAATATCATAATAGTTACCCAGTCCAAAACTATACAATATTATATTTCCAGGACAATGATTTATGTTATGCATTTAAAAAAAATTACATATTCTGTTCATAATATATTTAAATATGTTTTTGCCACCACCATATAATAAGCATATTTAAATAAAATGATTACATTATTATTATTATTATTATTATTATTATTATTAAAAAAAATATTACATTATTTAAAAAATCATAGTTGTATTTTCCATAGAGACAGACTTTGATTTATTCATGGCTAAATAAAATCTGAGGCTGAATTCTCTTGTCATTCGTCTAGATTAGTATTACTTGTAAGGCAAAAAGAAATGATTCCGGAAATGCTTTAAAAAATGACATATGACAGTAACAGGTAGATGCAATTATACTGTACCAATAATTAGCTAGAGCACATATGACTCTGTATCACCTGAGCTCATCTTCTCTTATGACATCAGGTGTATAAAGAGTTACATTACTGCTCCTATACAGAAAATATTACTGTAGTTGGTAAATGTTTCTAAGGAAGAGAAAATCATGTGCATTCATTAGTATTGTGCATTCAATTTTATGAAATAATGTGTCTCATAACATGCATTAAAATGAACACTTACCAGTTTTGTATTCACAGATGTCATGGAAAGTAAAAAAAACTGCAAAATATTCCAAACCAATACAGACAGACTTGGGACTGGATTCTATTAAAATCAACTTCCTTCAAGGTTAGTTTACATATATATACTGAAACTTAAAGCAGAGATGAGCAATGCAGCGAGATAGTTCTCCAAACACTGATTCAGGGCATCTTTAATAAGGGATTAACTTGCAAGTCCACTTCTGACTCTTAGCTGGAAATACAGTTTATTCTTAGTTATGCAGATTACCCACCAAAAAGTAAGTTATTCCTTTTTTTCCACAGAGGCCAGCCTCTCCTTTCACTCTTGGGAGCTTTTACCATTTAAGGTCAATGATACATTTGGCTGTACGAACTAAGCTCAGTCCTCTAAAATACAGAATCCACAGAGTTACTCTCATAAAGGCTGTTTGATATACAATAATGTGTTCAGACATCTAGGCTCTCCTTTGTAAAATGAAAGAAACACAAGACTGCACATTACATACGTAGAAATGTATAAGAAGATAATAGCATGCAGGCATTTTAGCTATGCTCTGTATCAAGACTGATTCTTAGTTGCAAATAATTGCACACGGTAGAAAAAATCTAAATAAAAAGGAGAATATATATATATATACATGCATACATACAGTATATATATATATGCCATAAGTTTTGTTTATGTAAGAGTGCAGGACCGGCCTATTAAAATTTTACCCCGGACCAAAAAGGAACATGTTTTTAACTCCTAGCTGTCAAAAATCACTGCAACATATTGCATTGCAAAGTATTGCAGCCTTCTTTGGCAGAAAGGACTAAAGCAATACTGTAGTTAAAAGAAGGTATGAAGAATGTTTATGCAATATTTTAACGGGTCAGGAATAAAGTATTAAACTCTGGCGCTGTTCCTAGATGGCATATGTATTTATAGCAAATCAGAGCAGATTCCAGTCTTGATACTGAAAGAACCAGATGAATAGCTGTATAAAAAGGATATATACATATACATTTGGTTCTACTTCACTAAAGAAGATACATTTTTTGCTTACAGGATTATATTTTAAAGGGTCATCAAAGAGGAAAATGTTCTAATGTCTTACAGCATTCAATTATTGTACTATTGTTCTGTATAACTGTGTGTTTAACCCCTACAAGGGGATTAAACACCTAGATAAAATCAGTTTCAACAATGCACTACTGGGAGCTAGCTGAACACATATGTTGAGCTAATAACAAGAGCCATATGTGTGTAGCCACAAGCTAGCTCTCAGTAGTGCATTGTTTCTACCATACCTACCTAGATATGCTTTTAAAACTACTGTTTTGTATATTTATTTGTATTTAAAGAATTCCACAGACTTTCCAAAACAATGATTGTGTTTTAACCAATAATTTGTGGGTCCTCATCACATAAAATGTAACGCTTAAAAAGCTAAAAGGAAATGTCATAACCAGGCTGGCACTTTGGGCCAGGTGAGAGGGTCGTCGGAGTGAGGGTATGAGAAGGTGCAAGGTACATTGTAGATTTAGTTTATGAAGAAGTGTTTATGGTATAAGAAGGTGTAATATACAGTTTAATCCTTACAAAGGATACACTGTATGTTTGGACAGGAGTGGCCCATACAGGGGCAGGGCATATAAAAGGAGGGTCCCGCAAATGATAAATTAATTCTCAGGCTAGTTTGATTCATATTCCAGACATTATTGAATCCTCTATCAGTGTTTGTCATTATCACCTCTATAGGCAGTCTATTCTATCAATCAACCAGGCTTTCTCTAAAGATATTTTCTGCACATCACTCCTGAATCTACTACCCTCCAGGTTCATATCACCTGACCCCTTACTCTGGTATTGTTTTTCTATGTGATAAATATGTTTATCCCCAGCTTTATTACATTGTTTTAAAAGGACCTAAAATACTTTAGAATGCTGAGGCTATAGAGCCTCTTTAGCTCTACAGGGAGTGCAGAATTATTAGGCAAGTTGTATTTTTGAGGATTAATTTTATTATTGAACAACAACCATGTTCTCAATGAACCCAAAAAACTCATTAATATCAAAGCTGAATATTTTTGGAAGTAGTTTTTAGTTTGTTTTTAGTTGTAGCTATTTTAGGGGGATATCTGTGTGTGCAGGTGACTATTACTGTGCATAATTATTAGGCAACTTAACAAAAAACAAATATATACCCATTTCAATTATTTATTTTTACCAGTGAAACCAATATAACATCTCAACATTCACAAATATACATTTCTGACATTCAAAAACAAAACAAAAACAAATCAGTGACCAATATAGCCACCTTTCTTTGCAAGGACACTCAAAAGCCTGCCATCCATGGATTCTGTCAGTGTTTTGATCTGTTCACCATCAACATTGCGTGCAGCAGCAACCACAGCCTCTCAGACACTGTTCAGAGAGGTGTACTGTTTTCCCTCCTTGTAAATCTCACATTTGATGATGGACCACAGGTTCTCAATGGGGTTCAGATCAGGTGAACAAGGAGGCCATGTCATTAGATTTTCTTCTTTTATACCCTTTCTTGCCAGCCACACTGTGGAGTACTTGGACGCGTGTGATGGAGCATTGTCCTGCATGAAAATCATGTTTTTCTTGAAGGATGCAGACTTCTTCCTGTACCACTGCTTGAAGAAGGTGTCTTCCAGAAACTGGCAGTAGGACTGGGAGTTGAGCTTGACTCCATCCTCAACCCGAAAAGGCCCCACAAGCTCATCTTTGATGATACCAGCCCAAACCAGTACTCCACCTCCACCTTGCTGGCGTCTGAGTCGGACTGGAGCTCTCTGCCCTTTACCAATCCAGCCACGGGCCCATCCATCTGGCCCATCAAGACTCACTCTCATTTCATCAGTCCATAAAACCTTAGAAAAATCAGTCTTGAGATATTTCTTGGCCCAGTCTTGACGTTTCAGCTTGTGTGTCTTGTTCAGTGGTGGTCGTCTTTCAGCCTTTCTTACCTTGGCCATGTCTCTGAGTATTGCACACCTTGTGCTTTTGGGCACTCCAGTGATGTTGCAGCTCTGAAATATGGCCAAACTGGTGGCAAGTTGCATCTTGGCAGCTGCACGCTTGACTTTTCTCAGTTCATGGGCAGTTATTTTGCGCCTTGGTTTTTCCACACGCTTCTTGCGACCCTGTTGACTATTTTGAATGAAACGCTTGATTGTTCGATGATCACGCTTCAGAAGCTTTGCAATTTTAAGAGTGCTGCATCCCTCTGCAAGATATCTCACTATTTTTGACTTTTCTGAGCCTGTCAAGTCCTTCTTTTGACCCATTTTGCCAAAGGAAAGGAAGTTGCCTAATAATTATGCACACCTGATATAGGGTGTTGATGTCATTAGACCACACCCCTTCTCATTACAGAGATGCACATCACCTAATATGCTTAATTGGTAGTAGGCTTTCGAGCCTATACAGCTTGGAGTAAGACAACATGCATAAAAAGGATGATGTGGTCAAAATACTCATTTGCCTAATAATTCTGCACTCCCTGTATAGTCACAGCTGCTTTAGCCTTTTTTTTTTTTTAAACTGATCTCTGTGATAACAGGGGCATTTAATTAGAAGAATATAAAAGATAGAGCACAGCACTCAAATTAGTTCAAAGTTCACAAGAGTGCATGTCATTTTTTTGGGGTCTCCCTCCCTCCAGTAGACAAATCTTCAATGTGATGGGAACTTCTACCACTAGATGTCAGTGTGAAGTATTGTTCTTGAGACAGGTAACTTTACAGGTGTTTGTGATTGAATATTTCAGGATGGCTTTAAATTTAAATCTCGCTTGTAATAGGTATTACTCCTTAATAAAGGACAATTTGTTCTTTTATACAGAAGTGCTGTTATTTTCCATAGAAGATTTGTATATAATGGGAATTGCAAACCTCCCAACTCTCCCTGATCCTATGGTATGGTCATGTGTTAGGAGGTCTGGCCAATTTATAGTCTGGTAACTTCAGCTTTACACATGACACGCCATGCCCCGCCTATGACACACCTCAGACCATGCAACTATATTCCTCCTCCTACCATGACCACACCCACAAGCACCCTCATCTCCCCATCCCTTAAAGAAATATGAAACCCAAATTTTTCCTTTCATGTTTCAGATAGAGCATGCAATTTTAAGCAACTTTCTTATTTACTCCTATTATAAAATTTTCTTCAGTTTCTTTGTATCTTTATTTGAGAAAGCAGGAATGTAAGCTTAAGAGCCGGCCAATTTTCTTTTGGTTCAGCACCTGGGTAACGCTTGCTGATTGTTGGCTACATGTTGGGAGGTATAGAAGTATTCTCCATGTATTGTGAACTAAGCATACCTACCAATCAGTGCTTGTGCATGCACCAGCAGTATGCACATTGCTTTCAAATGCTATGTACGGTGTATATCCCTAGTATATTATTGACTTTCATGTCTCCATAATATACTTGAAGGTTTCTATCAATTCTTTCCTCCTCTCAAATGCACAATAAAAAGACATTGGACTTACTCTGAATTTCAAAGTATTAGTAGATGTTTAGTATATGTTACTTTTTTTAAAATCATGATTCATGAAAATCAGCTGCAAGATGATAAAAACCTCTTTATTTTTACAAGGAGACTTGAATAAGCAACTTTAAAAATTATAGACTAAATACAACAATGATTTGTTTTATGATCCTGTATTGCTGGGAAATCTAAACTCTACATAGAAAATGTGATTTTCATGCTAAAATGGATTTTCATCTTAAGAAATATTCAATAAATGTTGTTTTGTAAAATGACAACAGATTAACATTGTATCATATTTTTTTCTTTGTTAAAATAATTATATTATTTTATGTAGCTTAACATTTTTTGTTACTTATTAGTTGCTAGGATGACAGGTAATGTCACTTTTTCCATATAATAATGCTTATTAAAGATACATTTTAGCCAAAATTGGAATCCACATGGATGCATTTCAGTTTTGAATAGAAGTATTTTTGTAATATACACATGTTAGCAAAAATGCTTTTAATAAAAGCTATCATTTTAATAAAATGCACCAGCATTTTAAACACAGCACTCGCTCAGAGAGCCTAAGGTGCTTGTACTATCTGGTAATGACTCGATTTGTTAATTGCTGACACAATAAAAGCCCCACTGGTGCTCTGAGCTGCTGCAGTATTTAAAATGCCGGTGCACTAAGAATATCAAGCTATGCTTCACATGCACGCGTGCAGAAACAAATGCTGACACTAAATCAGTCATAACATTTACTACAAGTATTTTTTGCCAATACATGTTCATTGCAAATATGTTTCTAGTCAAATAATTAATCTATGTGCATTCACATTTTGACCAGAATGTCCCTTTAATATGGCAGATATTTTTTTCCGTCCTACCAGAGCTAATTTTTATGCTAACCATATTTATTGCTGTAAGATTGTTACATTAATTGTTACAGACATAAGAACACTTGTAACAAACATTCTTTCCTTATGCCAAAGTTTGACTTGCCAGACCTCAGGTATGTATCATCCTGAGGACTTGCCAGAAACCAGTACTCAGGTATGTATCATCCAGAACTCATTCCACTATCATTTTTATGTATACTGTCAAGGCCCATATGGTTTGTAACAAGCCAAGCAGCAGGGACCTGACTGTAAATCCTGCACCTCCTTCATGTATTACTAATAGTGCACTGTACAGGTAAGTGGAACTAAAGTTAAGCTGTGTACCTGCTGGGAGGTGGGAGATGATACTGTTTGCAACAAGCTCACTTCTATTCATGACCTCCTTATCTCCCACTTCCTCAACCTTTTATCTCAAACCTGGCTCTCTCGTTTAGACACAGCATCCACTGCTGCACTGTCACATGGGGGTCTCCACTTCAGCCACACTCCTAGGTCTGGTAATAGACAAGGAGGTGGTGTTGGTATTTTACTTTCCTCTCCTTGCACCTTTAATTTAAACAAATACAGCCCTTCTCTTCCCTCACATTTTCTTCATTCAAAACCTACATGATTAGCTTATTCTCTCAACTCTCTATACGTGTTGCAGTCATATACCGCCCCCCAGCTCCTCAACTCAATTTCTAGATCACTTTGCTGCCTAGCTACCTTATTTCCTCAGACACCCCTACCCTCATTCTTGTCAACTTTAACATCTCTCTTGACAATCCCACTGCCTCCTCTGCAAAACAACTTCTACAACTTACTTCCTCTTTCAGTCTGTCACAATTGACTGACTCTCCCACTCACAAAGATGGTCACTACCTTGATCTGATCTTTACCTATCAATGCACTATTTCAAACGTCACAAACTCCCCCTTTCCTTTTTCTGATCATCATCTTCTCACTTGCAACATCACATCCCTCCCTACAACTCTCAATCCTTCTACCCCTCACACCAAACTTCACAGAAGCATTATGTCATTAGATCAGCAACAGTTCGCTAGTTCTCTCGAACCTCTCCTCTCTTCCATCGCCTCCTTTTCCTGCCCTGACCACTATAATTCCACCCATTGCTCAGAAATTACACACTCACCCTCATCCCTGGCATACTTCTCTGACACGGTACCTACGCAGATGTTCCCATACTGCTGAGCAGCACTGGAGAAAATCTCAGAGTTCAGCTGACTTTCTTCACTACAAGTTCATCTTGAACTCCTACTATTCTGCCCTTAATCTCTCTAAGCAACATTACTTCTCTACTCTTATCTCTACTAATACAACTTCTCTCTCAGCTCAAGATTTTGCCAGCCATTTCAATAACAAAATCAACTCCATCAGAAATGAAATCAGCTCTGTTGTGAATATTATCCTTATTATAATTTTTATTATTATTATTTCAGTAATGTACCCGCAAAGTGTATTATGTGTTTAGATACAATAAATATTATGGAACATCTATATCATTCTGATAATGTAATTCAATATATATATAATAGCGGTTACCAAGTTTGCAGGGGCAATGTGTGTCATTTAATAACACTCTGAATTATATCAGTAGCAAAGGATAATATATATAAAACCTGAATCCTTTTAGTTCTAATTTGTCTATTAATTAATCCAGATCAATAAACAAACTTAGTTTATTAAAAGAATTATTGGAAATAATAAGCAATATCTGAATAAAGCAAATCAATACACATACATCATTACAATGATATAATTATTATCAGGTTAAAACTAATGAAAACAATCACTAAATTATTTTATTTGCAGTAGCTTGCATGTATAATAGAGAAACAGAAACTTTTGTTATTTAAATTCTCAGCATAGCTGGCAAGAATCAGGTTAACTAATAATCCTGGCAAACCATAAGAAAATGATATTATTACCAGATTCCTGATTGACCCAGTGTTATTGTGGACAGACAAGACCAGGTTAAAAGGAATTACCTAACAAAAATATGTTTGACTATAAAGGGCAGACCAGAATTGATTAACTCACCTGATTCAATAATAAAACTTTGAATATAAATGTAAAGAGCATAAATCATATTAACAAAACTGTTTCATATAGGGTTGTTTCATACTTATCAACATTGTGGGTTCATTCACTGGGGTTCAGTGTAAAAAGAGCCTCTTAGGTTACCCCTGGACCCTCTCTTGCCATTATCCTGACATGTCTATCTGGTCAGCTTAGCCTCCCATCTCCTCTGGATAGGGTGTGGTCATCATGCATACTCAGTGTGGCCCCTTGTGCCGTCTGCTTGTGTCCCCTTCTCCCCCCCTCTTGTGGGTGTGTATTTTATGGAAAACTTTTAACACCACCCCCACTGATAAAGTAAGGTTCACATAAATGATTGGCTAACACTAATTACAGATTAATTAACATTTTTGTTAATGAGCTAAGGTTTACCAGTCAGAATATTTTTCCCTCGGAAGATGGCACTCTTCACTAAGCTATAAGAGACAAATATATATTTTGTAAATATATTTTTAAAAACAAGTCAGTATCTCCATTTGACCATTATCCAATGTTGAACCCCACTAATGTTTATAGAAAAAGATACTTACTGGAACCATGTATAAAAAACATAGGGATATTTGTGGATATTTATAACAATAATATAATGATAGGAATCATGCATCTATGTTGGGGACCTTGAATATCATAGTAAACAAACATGAATTATTTTGATAAAGTACAAAAACTTCACAGTAAGCAATTATGTACTGACAAGCAACATTAGCTAATAGCTACATATTAATACTGATAAATAATATATATGTGTATGTGTACCTGAATCTATAAGTAAATACACATGATCAATTTTAACCCTATATTATATAGCACAGACATATGTGATTTATAGGCAATATCAAAGTGGTGAATTTTCCCAGACAATTGTCCTGACATAATCCCCCTCTTGAGATGACCTGTCACGAGTGAGTGAGAAAAATTCAACTTATAAAATATTTTAACATTTATTGGTGTAGGAAAATATCAAAAGTCAGTCAAGCAATGCCCACTTGTGTATACAGTCTATGTCCCTTTAAGTGGTTGCAATGCTGCATCTTCAAGAAACAAAATAAAGTGAAATGTTTGAAGTTTCTTTCTTTAGACATCCACATAAACCAAGTTATTGTATAGTGTGTGGTTATTGTCAGGATTAAACCACCAGATTGTTTCAGAACAACTTTATTTTTGTGTATGTATGTGGCCCAGGAGAATGTGTGCAGCAACTGTATAAGAAGTTATTGTGCTGGTTTTTGGTTGATTAAACATCATGGTTGTGCCTGTATCAGGCTTCCATCACATGGATCAGGTATTTGATAGACATCATGGCTCCATGAGGAACACTTTGCACAGTATGAGGATGGCCCAGAATATGGTGGTCCCTTTAATGGTCTTCTCTCCTTGGATCAAGCATCTGTCAGTTTAAGTTTGACACCAATAACATAAGAAATAGCACACTAAGTGGACTTCCAGTGGTCTGCTCTTCAGAAAAACTTGGACTATTTCGACTATTTGCCACTATTTCTTGCCATTCGTGCCTCCCTTGACAGAGTAAGCTGTCCGGGAACCTATAGCAAACATAAGGAAATACATCTCTTCTACCCCGGAAGGCACATTAAAGAAATATTAAAGAGTTTGCCGGGCCGACAGCAACCATCACACACTTGCTACTACCATGCAGTGTGCAACTGAAATATTGCTGACTCAACTATCAGACATATTCATACCTCTATTTGATTCATTTATTGCTCAATGCTCAAGCCTAAGTGAAACAATTCACCTGAAATTGGCCCGGACCCCTGATGGCAGAGCTCGGCGGTGTGATGTGAGAGAGTTAGTGCCAATTCTGAAACAAGAAGCACTCAACCCCGTTTTTGAAGATAACAAATCAAGTAGCAGCAGCGAGTCATCAAGCTTTATGCAAGAACTGACAGAGCCCAGAATTTCTTACAAGATGTCTGCCGGCACTACTAGAGAAAAGAGTGGATTCTGCTCTCTACTGCCTTAACCTGCTGACCCGCTGCAGGACCATCACTTAGGACCATACACCAAGCTAACAGGGGGGTTGCTCTTCCCATGCCGCCCTGTGTATTGTGCTAGTTGGCTGCCAGACTCATGTCATCGACCGCTGGCCCAGGGCAAAGTTGGTATCGGCTAGAAGTAGGAGGAATGTACGCAGGTTGACCCCGGTGATGCGTGGACTAGCGCTCCTCTAGATCAGACAGGATCCATCAAACTGGACAAAATATATTGTTTGGTTATGCAGAACATGACTTTTTACACTGACACCATTTATTATGGGACTCTTACTGTTATCAGGAGCTGCATCTACATCGGGACTCAGGAGGGGGGTTGGCGGACTTGCCGTGTCACCAACAAAACAGAGCTTATTGCTCTCCTTGTCCTTGCAGGCATTTTGGAACACTTATGCTCACTGACTAGTCTGTAAACTGAATGCAACCATCAAGCAGATATGGTGACTGTGTTATTATGTATGTCAGCCAGCAGATCTCCCAGCTTGTTACATCCAACTTTGTTATATGATGTTGTTGTAGGCATGTTCTAAATTTAGTTTTACTAGTTGGGTTTTAATTTTATTTTATCTCAGGTATGCCTTGATTATGCCTCCCACTGAGGTCTCTAAACAGATCGTACTGAATTGATATCTATCTTAGGGGTTAATGTTAAGTAGCGGCCCTCACCACGCACATTATTGAATATATACTACATAGCAAATTTCCTTCATATCTGCCATAACAACTCCTCCTGTGTAATGACTGAGGTTTATGATGGCTCCATCTTTCCCTGGTTTTAGTAGGTGATTGAACTAGTATGTTGCAGGATCTTACTACACAGCTATTACAATGTACTGTTATAGAGGGACTCTCCCTGATGTAAACTGCTATACACACCCTTTCAAATAATAACTGCATTGTCTATACATGTTGCAAAGATCTATTAGCTTTGCTGAATACAGCTTTATAACCTTCTTTAATTGATATCTGGTATACCTAGGTATTAATGATCTTCTTGGCTATTGGATGTGTACAGGGGCATGGCCCGCCTCCCTACTACCTTCTATGGCGATGGAATTATTCACATGATTGCCACACCTATAGGTTTATCTCATTTATGGCAGCCTATTTCATAATGATAACATGCAGGGTAGGTTCAAGTGCTATCTTCCCACCCTGTGCCTATTTATATACTTGATTCGACAAAAATACTCTTTATTTATACAGCATTACCGCTTGCCTTTAATTAACCTACACTTTCAGTGTCATCTCTCTTGGTACCTCTCGCATATATGAAGGGACAACCCTATCGTGTACTACCCCTTAATCTTGATAACATTATTTTACAACACCTGGTCTAAGAACAACCCTTACGGTTGCATTCCAAAAATGGCATTACAGCCTGGATTGCAGGTACTCACCCCAGCTCTCCCATGTCTCCCATCCTTTCCCCTTGACACCATGTCTATTATGATCAGTCCCAACTCATAATCAACCATAGTATAACAGGTCCTATCTCACACGGACTGGTTTTCAGTCAATATCTATCTATAACACGCAGGTGGGTGCTATGTAGGCACTTGTAGGGTTGTTTGACCATCTCATGTATCTGTCTGTCTTAGCTTATGATATTGCAACCACTTGCTCTGCAGGATGAAGTATATTTCCATACTTTTAGTGGGGGGAGGTAAGGGTTATCTGGGTGTGGGTTATATGTTGGTTTTTGTCCTAGTCTTTTTGTTTTATTTTAGCTAGTTTATTATTGTTATTTAGTTTGTTAGGTTAAAAATAAAAAACCACAATGTTGTGTGCAAATACTCCACAAAACGTACCCATATAAGCGACAATTGGAAGCTGACGGCTCTGCATCTGCATAATTCTTATAGGTCTAACATTACCTTGTTTGGGCTTTACTTACCCTTTTGTATTTCATTCATTGTTCAGCCCTGCGTGGCGTAGAGATGTAGAAAATGTATGCTTGTACACATTGTTGGATATAAATAAAATAAAAAAAAAAGAAATAGCACATTAAGTATATTTCTATAAAGTAATCTCACATCACATCTCTACTTGCTATGAGATGTGAGACCTAAAAAATAAAAAATAAACATGCAACATTTTGTCATTACATCATAGTAATGCTTCACTTGGATGCAGTTTTCACATATTAAGTATGATAATGTCATATCTGTCACTCTTTTTCCAGCAAGAATAAGTTGATACCTGAATAAAAAATAAAACAAATCATCCTTGGTTAAAAAGCAGATTTGTCATTCCATAATCCTTTAGCATATATTTGTAAAATAGTAAAATAATCATTGATTAGGATATCATATCCATTTGCAGTTACATAGATACAGGAGTATATTAACTATACCTCTTGTTTATTGTCATATTAGTTTGTAATACAGTTCCAAACAGGTGATTAGTATTAATAATCAACCCTCTAGTTATTTCTGAGCAGTGTAACTATTAAAGTATAATACTCAGAATATATGGTAAACAACATTTCATCCATTAAAGTAATTTAAGCAAGTTTTAGTTTCAGACTTACCAACAGCTTCATAGTTACCTTCAGTTTGATCACCTATTTACTTTGGCCTAGTAAACAACACATCCTAGAGTCTTAATTGACCCTGGACTAATTTAAGTTCCTAAAGATCAGGAGGATTCATGTCATCGGCCATGCCTTAACTTTATTAGCTTCTTTTTACAGGTTTACCCTATTCTAGGGACCCTCTTCAGTTTTGCACTTTTAGACTTTTAAACAATATACACCCTATTAACCTTAGGCAGGGTATTCCTTCTAAAGGGAACTCTACAACCCTGAGGAAACTTTAGGTACGGCATTTCAAGCCTACATTGTACCTTTCTCACCCTATTTATACCTAGGTGGGTTTTTACTGGTAAAGTACCTTTGTGCTTTTGGAGAAGCTTACCTCCTAAAATACTTTTCCAGGAACACATCTAACCAAAGCCTGGTTTAGCTGTCTTAATCTTAGTTTCTTGCTTTGAGTTTATTGCAATTCTTATAAGGTTCCTTTCTCCTAAGGGTATATTAGAGGGAATCCATTTTCCCCAGTAGGATTTTTATTAACAAGGGGCCTAGAAGAGCTGATTACTTTGGGGCAATGCCCCGCAAAAGGCCCTTTTAAGGGCTATTTGTAATTTAGTGTAGGGTAGCGAATTTTATTATTTTGGGGGGCTTTTTTATTTTATTAGGGGGATTAGATTAGGTGTAATTAGTTTAAAATATTGTAATTTCTTTTTTATTGTCTGTAATTTAGTGGGGTTTTTTTATAATTTAGTTTATTTTATTTAATCGTATTTAATTGTAGGTAGTTTAGGTAATTAATTTAATTATAGAGTAGTGTAAGGTGTAATTGTAACTTAGGTTAGGGTTTATTTTACAGGTACTTTTGTATTTATTTTAGCTAGGTAGTTTTTAAATAGTTAATAACTATTTAATAACTATTGTGCCTAGTTAAAATAAATACAAAGTTGCCTGTAAAATAAAAATAAATCCTAAAATAGCTACAATGTAACTTGTAGCTATATTAGGGTTTATTTTATAGGTAATTATTTAGTTTTAAATAAGAATAATTTATTTAGTTATAGTAATTTTATTTAGATTTATTAAAAATAGATTTAAGTTAGGGGGGTGTTAGGGTTAGACTTAGTTTTGGGGGTTAATAGATTTAATATAGTAGCGGCGATGTTGGGGGCGGCAGATTAGGGGTTAATAATTATAGGTAGGTAGTGGCGATGTTAGGGACGGCAGATTAGGGGTTAATAACAAATTTTATAGTGTTTGCGAGGCGGGAGTGCGGCGGTTTAGGGGTTAATACATTTATTATAGTGGTGGCGATGTCCGGTCGGCAGATTAGGGGTTAATAATTGTAGTTAGGTGGCGGCGACGTTGGGGGCGGTAGATTAGGGGTTAATAAATATAATGTAGGTGTCAGCGATGTTAGGAGCAGCAGATTAGGGGTTCATAGGTATAATGTAGGTGGCGGCGATGTCCGGTCGGCAGATTAGGGGTTAAATAATTTTATTACAGTGTTTGCAATGTGGGGGGGCCTCGGTTTAGGGGTTAATAGGTAGTTTATGGGTGTTAGTGTACTTTTTAGCACTTTAGTTAAGAGCTTTATGTTCCGGCGTTAGCCCATCTCTTAACTACTGACTTTTATATGCGGTAGGAGTCTAAGAGGTAGAGGCTGTACCGCTCACTTCTTCCAAGACTTTGCGTTAGGAAAATCCCATTAAAAAGATAGGATATGCAATTGACGTAAGGGGATTTGCGGTATGGAAAAGTCGCGGAAGAAAAGTGAGCAGTACACCTGTACCTGCCAAACTTGTAATACCGACGGGTGTTAAAAAGCAGCGTTAGGACCCCTTAACACTGCTTTTTAAGGCTAACGCCAAACTCATAATCTAGCCGTAACTTATTATTGACCACGGCTTAGCTGTTAAGCAGCAATAAAACGTATTGCAGTTATAGTTGTTGACTGGTTAGTAGCCAAATAACCATATATTTGTTTAAGTGTCAGTTGAATCAATTCATTAAATTATATCTAATGTATTTATTGAACTCTGAGAGGGTTATTTTAATAACAAAGAGTTCTGTAATATCTGTGAGATTCAGTTTGACACCAGACTGCCACTGAAATAAAATTATCAGTTTTAAGTTAGATTCTGTGACAGAATATAATATAAATACTTGTTTCTTGCAGTTAGCAATTTATAGTTATCATTCTTTATAACACAGAATACCAGTACTGCCGCTTTAAATGTAAAGTACAAATCTTTCTCTCTGCGACAAAGCCAAACACAAGAGAGAACTTTTTTTATAAAAAAAGAAAACCAAAACATTCACAATGTTATCATTCTTCTCAAGGATAGAAAAACAAGCTCTTATTTTTACTTAAAGGAGAAACACTGTCTACTGCTTAAAAATATCAAATTTACACTTAAACCTGATAAATGCTAATTATTTCAACAACAACAACAAACATAATTAATAGAGCCTTTGAAATCTCAGCAGTGCCTCCAAATATAATGTTGTGAATAATATCCTTATTATAATTTTTATTATTATTAATTTTTTAGTTGTGTACCCGCAAAGTGTATTATGTGTTTAGATACAATAAATATTATGGAACATCTATATCATTCTGATTATGTAATTCAATATATATATATATATATATATATATATATATATATATATAATAGCGGTTACCAACTTTGCAGGGGCAATGTGTGCAATTTAATAACACTCTGAATTATATCAGTAGCAAAGGATAATATATATAAAACCTGAATCCTTTTAGTTCTGATTTGTCTATTAATTAAACTGAGACCAGACCAATAAACAAACTTAGTTTATTAAAAGAATTATTGGAAATAATAAGTAATATCTGAATAAAGCAAATCAATAAGCATACATCATTACAATGATTTAATGATTATCAGGTTAAAACTAATGAAAACAATCACTAAATGATTTTATTTGTTTGTTTCATACTTATCAACATTGTGGGATCCTTCACTGGGGTTCAGTGTAAAAAGACCCTCTTAGGTTACCCCTGGACCCTCTCTTGCCATTATCCTGACTTGTCTATCTGGTCAGCTTAGGCTCCCATTTCCTCTGAATAGGGTGTGGTCATCATGCATGCTCAGTGTGGCCCCTTGTGCCATCTGCTTGTGTCCCCTCCCCCCCCCCTCTTGTGGGTAAGTGTAGATAGTATATGCATGTCTATCCCATTTCCTTACATTCAACTCCCTCCTTGACCTACTGCAATCTGGATTTCGGCCCTAGTCTATTAAAAAAAAAACTATTATAAAAAACTTATATAAAAAAAAAATAGACACCGATGTCTGTATATGCTAACAATATAAATCTTTGGATTGGCTAAACATAGACTAGGCTAAACGTCCTTACTATGTGGAATATATATATGCTAGACTTTCTACAATATACAAAATATATAAGATATTAAAACCAAAACACACTTTGTGGTGTGGTAAAAATACTGTAGCTGTGGTAAAAATTACTGTTGCTGTGGCTTTTGAGTATGAACTGTGTTGAGATGCGTAAAGCAATTAATATGGTAATTAGATGTAATTTCTATTTTGTAGCGACTATGGCCTAGATTTGGAGTTCGGCGGTAGCCGTCAAAACCAGCGTTAGAGGCTCCTAACGCTGGTTTTGGCCGCCCGCTGGTATTTGGAGTCAGTGATTAAAGGGTCTAACGCTCACTTTTCAGCCGCGACTTTTCCATACCGCAGATCCCCCTACGCCATTTGCGTATCCTATCTTTTCAATGGGATCTTTCTAACGCTGGTATTTAGAGTCGTTTCTGAAGTGAGCGTTAGAGCTCTAACGACAAGATTCCAGCCGCCTGAAAATAGCAGGAGTTAAGAGCTTTCTGGCTAACGCCGGTTTATAAAGCTCTTAACTACTGTACCCTAAAGTACACTAACACCCATAAACTACCTATGTACCCCTAAACCGAGGTCCCCCCACACCGCCGCCACTCGATTAAAATTTTTAACCCCTAATCTGCCGACCGCCACCTACGTTATACTTATGTACCCCTAATCTGCTGCCCCTAACCCCGCCGACCCCTGTATTACATTTATTAACCCCTAACTTGCCCCCCACAACGTCGCCGCCAGCTACTTAAAATAATTAACCCCTAATCTTCCGACCGCAAATCGCCGCCACCTACGTTATCCCTATGTACCCCTAATCTGCTGCCCTAACATCGCCGACCCCTATATTATATTTATTAACCCCTAATCTGCCCCCCTCAACGTCGCCGACACCTGCCTACACTTATTAACCCCTAATCTGCCGAGCGGACCTGAGCGCTACTATAATAAATGTATTAACCCCTAATCCGCCTCACTAACCCTATCATAAATAGTATTAACCCCTAATCTGCCCTCCCTAACATCGCCGACACCTAACTTCAATTATTAACCCCTAATCTGCCGACCGGAGCTCACCGCTATTCTAATAAATGTATTAACCCCTAAAGCTAAGTCTAACCCTAACACTAACACCCCCCTAAGTTAAATATAATTTTTATCTAACGAAATAAATTAACTCTTATTAAATAAATTATTCCTATTTAAAGCTAAATACTTACCTGTAAAATAAATCATAATATAGCTACAATATAAATTATAATTATATTATAGCTATTTTAGGATTAATATTTATTTTACAGGCAACTTTGTTATTATTTTAACCAGGTAAAATAGCTATTAAATAGTTAAGAACTATTTAATAGTTACCTAGTTAAAATAATAACAAATTTACCTGTAAAATAAATCCTAACCTAAGTTATAATTAAACCTAACACTACCCTATCAATAAAATAATTAAATAAACTACCTACAATTACCTACAATTAACCTAACACTACACTATCAATAAATTAATTAAACACAATTCCTACAAATAAATACAATTAAATAAACTAGCTAAAGTACAAAAAATAAAAAAGAACTAAGTTACAGAAAATAAAAAAATATTTACAAACATAAGAAAAATATTACAACAATTTTAAACTAATTACACCTACTCTAAGCCCCCTAATAAAATAACAAAGCCCCCCAAAATAAAAAATTCCCTACCCTATTCTAAATTAAAAAAGTTACAACCTCTTTTACCTTACCAGCCCTGAACAGGGCCCTTTGCAGGGCATGCCCCAAGAATTTCAGCTCTTTTGCCTGTAAAAAAAAACATACAATACCCCCCCCCCAACATTACAACCCACCACCCACATACCCCTAATCTAACCCAAACCCCCCTTAAATAAACCTAACACTAAGCCCCTGAAGATCTTCCTACCTTGTCTTCACCATCCAGGTATCACCGATCCGTCCTGGCTCCAAGATCTTCATCCAACCCAAGCGGGGGTTGGCGATCCATAATCCGGTCCAGAAGAGGCTCCAAAGTCTTCCTCCTATCCGGCAAGAAGAGGACATCCGGACCGGCAAACATCTTCTCCAAGCGGCATCTTCGATCTTCTTCCATCCGGAGCGAAGCGGCAGGATCCTGAAGACCTCCAGCGCGGAACATCCATCCGGACCGACGACTGAACGACGAATGACTGTTCCTTTAAGGGACGTCATCCAAGATGGCGTCCCTCGAATTCCAATTGGCTGATAGGATTCTATCAGCCAATCGGAATTAAGGTAGGAATTTTCTGATTGGCTGATGGAATCAGCCAATCAGAATCTAGTTCAATCCGATTGGCCGATCCAATCAGCCAATCAGATTGAGCTTGCATTCTATTGGCTGATCGGAACAGCCAATAGAATGCGAGCTCAATCTGATTGGCTGATTGGATCAGCCAATCGGATTGAACTTGATTCTGATTGGCTGATTCCATCAGCCAATCAGAAAATTCCTACCTTAATTCCGATTGGCTGATAGAATCCTATCAGCCAATCGGAATTCGAGGGACGCCATCTTGGATGACGTCCCTTAAAGGAACAGTCATTCGTCGTTCAGTCGTCGGTCCGGATGGATGTTCCGCGCTGGAGGTCTTCAGGATCCTGCCGCTTCGCTCCGGATGGAAGAAGATCGAAGATGCCGCTTGGAGAAGATGTTTGCCGGTCCGGATGTCCTCTTCTTGCCGGATAGGAGGAAGACTTTGGAGCCTCTTCTGGACCGGATTATGGATCGCCAACCCCCGCTTGGGTTGGATGAAGATCTTGGAGCCAGGACGGATCGGTGATACCTGGATGGTGAAGACAAGGTAGGAAGATCTTCAGGGGCTTAGTGTTAGGTTTATTTAAGGGGGGTTTGGGTTAGATTAGGGGTATGTGGGTGGTGGGTTGTAATGTTGGGGGGGGGGGTATTGTATGTTTTTTTTTACAGGCAAAAGAGCTGAAATTCTTGGGGCATGCACCGCAAAGGGCCCTGTTCAGGGCTGGTAAGGTAAAAGAGCTTGTAACTTTTTTAATTTAGAATAGGGTAGGGAATTTTTTATTTTGGGGGGCATTGTTATTTTATTAGGGGGCTTAGAGTAGGTGTAATTAGTTTAAAATTGTTGTAATATTTTTCTTATGTTTGTAAATATTTTTTTATTTTCTGTAACTTAGTTCTTTTTTATTTTTTGTACTTTAGCTAGTTTATTTAATTGTATTTATTTGTAGGAATTGTGTTTAATTAATTTATTGATAGTGTAGTGTTAGGTTAATTGTAGGTAATTGTAGGTAGTTTATTTAATTATTTTATTGATAGGGTAGTGTTTAATTGATAGGGTTTAATTATAACTTAGGTTAGGATTTATTTTACAGGTAAATTTGTTATTATTTTAACTAGGTAACTATTAAATAGTTCTTAACTATTTAATAGCTATTGTACCTGGTTAAAATAATTACAAAGTTGCCTGTAAAATAAATATTAATCCTAAAATAGCTATAATATAATTATAATTTATATTGTAGCTATATTAGGATTTATTTTACAGGTAAGTATTTAGCTTTAAATAGGAATAAGTTATTTAATAAGAGTTAATTTATTTCGTTAGATAAATATTATATTTAACTTAGGGGGGTGTTAGTGTTAGGGTTAGACTTAGCTTTAGGGGTTAATCCATTTATTAGAATAGCGGTGAGCTCCGATCGGAAGATTAGGGGTTAATAATTGAAGTTAGGTGTCGGCGATGTTAGGGAGGGCAGATTAGGGGTTAATACTATTTATGATAGGGTTAGTGAGGCGGATTAGGGGTTAATAACTTTATTATAGTAGCGCTCAGGTCCGCTCGGCAGATTAGGGGTTAATAAGTGTAGGCAGGTGTCGGCGACGTTGTGGGGGGCAGGTTAGGGGTTAATAAATATAGGGGTCGGCGGTGTTAGGGGTAGCAGATTAGGGGTACATAGGGATAACGTAGGTGGCGGCGGTTTACGGAGCGGCAGATTAGGGGTTTAAAAAAATATGCAGGGGTCAGCGATAGCGGGGGCGGCAGATTAGGGGTTAATAAGTGTAAGGCTAGGGGTGTTTAGACTCGGGGTACATGTTAGAGTGTTAGGTGCAGACGTAGGAAGTGTTTCCCCATAGCAAACAATGGGGCTGCGTTAGGAGCTGAACGCTGCTTTTTTGCAGGTGTTAGGTTTTTTTTCAGCTCAAACAGCCCCATTGTTTCCTATGGGGGAATCGTGCACGAGCACGTTTTTGAGGCTGGCCGCGTCCGTAAGCAACTCTGGTATCGAGAGTTGCTTTTGCGGTAAAAATGCTCTACGCTCCTTTTTTGGAGCCTAACGCAGCATTTGTTTGAACTCTCGATACCAGAGTTAATTTTATGGTGCGGCCAGAAAAAAGCCCGCGGAGCGTTAACAGCCCTTTTACCGCCGAACTCCAAATCTAGGCCTTAGTCTTTTAACAAACTTCCATTAGTGTATAATCATATGCATGTTGCATTCTTCTGCCTTTGTTATTTTATAACAATTATTGTGTTGGCAAACTTCCAAAAATAGGTAAACACTCACACTTTACTTAAAGGACCAGTCAACACAGTAGATTTGCATAATCAACAAATGCAAGATAACAAGACAATTCAATAGCACTTAGTCTGAACTTCAAATGAGTAGTAGATTTTTTTTCTGACAATTTTAAAAGTTATGTCTTTTACCACTCCCCCTGTACCATGTGACAGCCATCAGCCAATCACAGATGCATACACGTACCATGTGACAGCCATCAGCCATTCACAAATGCATACACACTTATTCTTGCACATGCTCAGTAGGAGCTGGTGACTCAAAAAGTTTAAATATAAAAAGACTGTGTACGTTTTGTTAATTTAAGTAAATTGAAAAGTTGTTTAAAATGACATGCTCTATCTGAATAATGAAAGCTTAATTTTGATTGAGTGTCCCTTTAATGTGTGTCTTCAGCCTTATGGCGAAGATAGTACCTTATTGCTGATGTCCCAGTGGTTTTTATCTTATCCTGGTTTACAGTGCACTGTAAATATGATGAGTTGAATGATATCTGATGTTTTGGGTGAATCTCCGGTTTCCCCGGTGGAGTGCAGTCTGTTCACGCCTCCATTTACTAGGTGTTTGTTTTTTCTCCACCTTCTTTCTTCTTTTGCATCTCAGTTGTTAATTTTGGTAGCAGTTCTGCTCCTGTGTGCGTCTTTGTCTTTATGCGAGCCAGTGGGGTATATGTGTGGCCTCCGTTTACCGGATCTTTGTCTTCTCTGTGTAGTCTGTGATCCGTAAATGTGATTATCAGGTTCTATGTGTGTCGGCTCAAGATATTGTAGAAAGTCTAGCATATATATGTTCAGCATAGTAAGGACGTTTAGCCTAGTCTATGTTTAGCCAATTCAAAGATTTATATTGTTAGCATATGCAGACACCGGTGTCCATTTTTTTTATATAAGTTTTTTATAATAGTTTTTATACAGATTGTTTTGTACATTAGATCGTTTCTATCCTAATGGGTATACACCAAAGGGTTGGTCAATAAATGTTTTGATTTTATTTTTTGATCTCCATAATTTTGACTTATACAGTCGACAGATTTATTAGGCTGTTGAACACGATATTATGTGGCTTATATAGTCACCAGACCATGTTTAGACTAAATCTATAAGGAGTACATATTACTTGTATTTTTACATTTGTAATTAGGGCTTGGGGAATTAGCAATTTTACATTGCGCCACCTTATCTCTATATTTAGCTATTTTTAACATTTTTAACGTTTAACTATTTTAATGTTTTAAAGGTGAGCTATATTCCCACTCTGACCAGACAGTTATACAACCGTTTTTTCTCTGTCCTCGGTCCCCTTGTCTTCTCAATCTACACGTCATCATTAGGTTCCTTAATAAAGTCCCACAGGTTTCAATATCATTTGTATGCCAATGACACCCAAATCTACCTCTCTGCACCAGACCTATATCCTTCCTTGCTAACGCGTGTCACTAACTGTCTTTCTCACATCTCCTCCTGGATGTCCTCTCACTACCTTAAGCTAAATCTCTCCAAAACTAAGCTCCTTATTTCCCCCCCTTCTTCCAAATTCTCCACCCTGCATCTCTCTATAAGTGTCGACATCTCCATCATTACCCCTACCCCG
Organism: Bombina bombina; assembly: GCF_027579735.1. Classification (NCBI taxonomy): domain Eukaryota; kingdom Metazoa; phylum Chordata; class Amphibia; order Anura; family Bombinatoridae; genus Bombina; species Bombina bombina. The sequence goes on along the minus strand of NC_069505.1, from coordinate 207,362,926 downwards.
CATGCCAGATTTCTTGGGGTTTTCATTTGACTTAGATGTTTATTTCATCCCTCACATTCAGTTCTTGGCTCAATCCTGCCACTTCCACCTTAAAAACATCTCTAAAATTAGACATTTCCTTACACAACACACAACTAAGATTTTAATCCATTCTCTCATCCATTCCCGCCTTGACTACTGCAACTCCATCCTCTCTGGTCTCCCTAGCTGCTGCCTAGCTCCTTTACAATCCATAATGAATGCCTCTGCCAGGCTCATCTTCCTTACTCGTCGCTCTTCATCTGCTGCACCTCTCTGCCAATCCCTTCACTGGCTTCCTCTTGCCTCCAGAATAAAACACAAAATTCTCTCTCTGACATACAAAGCCATCAACTGCACTGCTCCCCCCTACATTTCAGAACTTGTCTCCAGATACTCTCCCTCTCATCCCCTTGACTCTGCTCACAACCTCCTACTCTCCTCCTCTTTTGTTACCTCCTTACATTCCTGTTTACAGGACTTCTCCAGATTGGCTCCCATCTTGTGGAACTCTCTGCCTCACTCCACAAGACTCTCGGCTAGTTTTGAAAGCTTCAAACACTTCCTAAAGACTCTACTGTTCAGGGATGCATACAACCTACACTAACCTTTCCTAATCCCAGTCCAACTGTTTGCAGGTCACCTTCATTATAGTTGACTACAACAGTGCAACAATTGGCAGGTCCCTCTACCCATTTGATCCCTATAAATGTTACCTTATATACCGCCTATGTTTATAGCGCTGCAGAATCTGTTGGTGCTCTACAAATACCTAATAATAATAATGATAACTGACATAGCTTATCTCCCCACAAGTGCAAAGGGTACAAAAAACACTCAACATAGCAGACCTGTTCTCTGTCCTCAATAAAGAAAGAGAGGCTTAATCAGTTCAATAACAATCACTGATAGGATGCATAAAAACGTAGAGGTCCATCTACTGGCTGACTCCTCAGGTAGATGCAAGCTCCCTTTAATATGTCACAACCTGTTTTCCAGGTTTTTTCTTGAGCAATGATTTCTCAACTGACTGCAGGTGTTGCTTGGTGTGAGTCCTGAATTACAGTATATGCCAATTACCCTGTTTATAATGTATTTATCTGACCACCTTACATAATCTGATTGTTGCTTCACATGTATCCTTATACTATTTACTTGTACTATCCAGTCTGCAGCTGATTTCTTTTCATTGCCTGCTACATCCACTGCTACTGGTACTGATCATTTTTTTATTTGGGTCTAACCACTATCACTACTTTACCCTGGGAATCCACATAACAATATTATAAAAGTTTCTTACTAAAATATGAAAATAGGTAGCTTGTTTAGTAACCTCACTACGATTATTCTGCTGTTCTTCTGCTGTTATCTGAACAATTGTTTACATTTGTTAAAAAAAACCAAAATGATGTTTGTGGCATTGCTAGATATTTTAGATATTTTGTGGATAGCCAGTTCCTCTGTGATGACACAAAATTCTTAAAATGGTCTGTGTATTTTGTAGATGTTGGTCCTAATATAATTTCTTACAGTCAGGATGCCCAGCTTAAGGTTCAAAGCCTTTCATTTCTTTTTATCTAACTCACACATTTCTATCCAACATCGAAACCAGAATTTCTCCTCCTGAGCATAATGTTTGTGCCCACTGGATTTTTTTGTGGTTTAATTCGTCACTGTTAAGTCTAATATGCTCTGTATATTTCCTCTTTGATGACTTTTATACTTTAGGTCATGGAGGATCCTTAACTAGATTTTTGGAAAAAGGATTACCATATTTGGGACATTTGCAAGTGTTTGAAATGCTATGTAAATAGCTTCTACTTCTTATTTACTTTAATGTATAACCAATAGTTAAAATATGTCACACCCCAAGGTGTGGCATGCGGCAGCTCCCTGGAAAAATTTGAAGACCAGCCCTATTTTCTGTTGAATCCGTAGAAAGCACACACCCCATTTTTCTCAAGGGAATTACTGAGATACCACCTCACCAGCAGAACCACCCCCTTAAAGTGTAGCTAGCCAGCCTCAACTCCTGCAACCCACCGGGAAATTTCCTGGTGTTCTGGTAGGCCAATTCAGCCTTGCTGCAAAGGTATTGCACTGCCTAACCTTATGCAAGCAGGTAGGTAGTAAGGGTAGGTGGCACTTTAAAAAGCTTCAATTGCCACTTATCTGGTACCCAGATAGTTTGTGCCTGTTTTTGCTTTTCTCCAACTATTCATGTTCCTCATTCGCCCTCTCACCCTGGCATAGTCACTGGCTTGTCTCCTGTGTGTCGGTAGATGGAGAATATCATTCTCTGTCTCATATAGTTGTTTGGGAGAATTACAAGTAAGAAGGAAAACTGTTATGTGCCTTACAAATAAATATAAAAACGTAAAGGGACAGTCTACTCTAGAATTTTAATTTTGAAAAAGATAGACAATCCCTTTATTACCCATTCCCTAGTTTTGCATAACCAACACTGTTATATTAATACATTATTACCTTTGTAATTACCTTGTATCTAAGCGTCTGCAGACTGCCCCCTTATCTCAGTACTTTGGCAGAGATGCAGTTTAGCCAATCAGCCCAGACTCTTAAATAACTCCACAGAAGCTAACACAATGTTTATCTATATGGCACACATGAACTAGCAGTGTCTAACTATCAACAACTGTCAAAATGCACTGAGATAAGAGGCGGCCTTCAACAGCTTAGAAATAAGCATATGAGCCTACCTAGGTTTAGCTTTCAACAACGAATACCAAGAGAACATAGCAAATTTGATGATAAAAGTGCAAATTGCATCCCCTATCTGAATAATGAAAGTTTAATTTTGACTTGACTGTCCCTTTAAAACAACAAGGATATCCTGCAGGTGCTATTTTCTGTGCAGAGCCAGAAGTAGAGAGGTCTGATCTTTTTGTGGCATTTAGCAGCAAAAGAAAGAATAGAAATACTATGTATCAAGGTGTTACATATGTAACTACTTACAGTTCCCAATATTAAGACATCTGCATGAACACACCTCATGCAGAAGGCATTTTTCACTTCTTTTGGCTGATGAAAAGTCAGTGAATACATCACAGAGGGGATGCAGGTTTTCATATAAGAAATGACTCAGATAGGGCATGTCATTTTAAACAACTTTCTAATTTACTTTTATCATCAAATTTGTTTTGTTCTGTTGATATCCTTAGTTGAAAGCTAAACCTAGGTAGGCTCATATGCTAACTTCTAAGCCCTTGAAGGCTTCCTCTTATCTGAATGCATTTGACAATTTTTCACAGCTAGAGGGCATTAGTTCATGTGTTTCATATAGATAAAACTGTGTTCATGCACATGAAGTTATTTAAGTCAGAGTCAGCACTAATTGCCTGAAATGCAAGTCTGTCAAAAGATCTGAGATAAGGTGGCAGTCAGCAGAAGCTTAGATACAAGGTAATTACAGAGGTAAAAAGTGTATTTCTATGAAAAACTGGGGAATGGTAAATAAAGGGATTATCTTTCTTTTTAAATAATAAAATCTTTGGTGTTTAATATCAATTTAACATTGTTTCTCCCTCTCAATTGAAACCTAATAAACGGCTAGATTACGAGTTTTGCGTTAGAGGCTGTGCGGTGCTAACAAGCAGTTTTCCCTCACCGCTCACTTACCTGCAGCGCTGGTATTACGAGTTTTCAGAAACCCGTCGTTAAAAGACAAGAAGTGAGAGTTGAGCAAAATTTTGCTCATTACGTCACTCCAATACCAGCGCTGCTTAAGTGAGCGGTGAGCTGGTCGTACGTGCTAGTGCACGATTTCCCCATAGGAATCAACGGGGAGAGCCGGCTGAAAAATAGTCTAACACCTGTAAAAAAGCAGCATAAAGCTCCCTAACGCAGCCCCATTGATTCCTATGGGGAAATAAAAGTTATGTATACACCTAACACCCTAACATGAACCTTGAGTCTAAAAACCCCTAATCTTACACTTATTAACCCCTAATCTGCCGCCCCCGACATCGCCGACACCTACATTATATTATTAACCCATAATCTGCTGCTCCGGACACCGCCGCCACCTACATTATAGTTATGAACCCCTAATCTGCTGCCCCCAACATCACCAACACCTACATTATATTTATTAACCCCTAATCTGCTGCCCCCAATGTCGCCGCAACCTAACTATTCTTATTGACCCCTAATCTGCCGCCCCCAATGTTGCCGCCACTATATTAAAGTTATTAACCCCTAAACCTAAGTCTAACCCTAAACCTAACACCCACTAACTTAAATATAATTTAAATAAATCTAAATAAATATTCCTATCATTAGCTAAATTATTCCTATTTAAAACTAAATACTTACTTATAAAATAAACCCTAAGCTAGCTACAATATAACTAATACAGTAGTTACATTGTATCTAGCTTAGGGTTCATTTTTATTTTACAGGCAAGTTTGTATTTATTTTAACTAGGTAGAATAGTTATTAAATAGTTATTAACTACTTAATAACTACCTAGCTAAAATAAAGACAAATTGACCTGTAAAATAAAACCTAACCTAAGTTACACTAACACCTAACACTACAATATAAATAAATAAGTTAACTAAATTAAATACAATTACCTAAATTAAATTAGCTACAGTGGGGAAAAAAAGTATTTAGTCAGCCACCAATTGTGCAAGTTCTCCCACTTAAGAAGATGAGAGAGGCCTGTAATTTTCATCATATGTATACCTCAACTATGAGAGACAAAATGTGGTAACAAATCCAGACAATCACAATGTCTGATTTGGAAAGAATTTATTTGCAAATTATGGTGGAAAATAACTATTTGGTCAATATCAAAAGTTCTTATCAATACTTTGTTATATATCCTTTGTTGGCAATGGCAGAGGTCGAACCTTTTCTGTAAGTCTTCACAAGGTTGTCACACACTGTTGCTGGTATGTTGGCCCATTCTTGCATGCAGATCTCCTCTAGAGCAGTGATGTGTTGGGGCTGTTGCTGGGCAACACAGACTTTCAACTCCCTCCAAATGTTTTCTATGGGGTTGAGATCTGGAGACTGGTTAGGCCACTCCAGGACCTTGAAATGCTTTTTACGAAGCCACTCCTTCATTGCCCGGGCAGTGTGTTTGGGATCATTGTCATGCTGAAAGACCCAGCCACGTTTCATCTTCAATGCCATTGCTGATGGAAGGAGGTTTGCACTCAAAATCTCACGATACATGGCCCCATTCATTCTTTCATGTACACGGATCAGTCGTCCTGTTCCCTTTGCAGAGAAACAGCCCCAAAGCATGATGTTGCCACCCCCATGCTTCACAGTAAGTATGGTGTTCTTTGGTTGCAACTCAACATTCTCTCTCCTCCAAACACGACAAGTTGTGTTTCTACCAAACAGTTCTACTTTGGTTTCATCTGACCATATGACATTCTTCCAATCTGCTTCTGGATCATCCAAATGCTCTCTAGCATACTTCAGACGGGCCCGGACATGTACTGGCTTAAGCAGGGGGACACATCTGGCACTGCAGGATCTGAGTCCCTGGCGGCGTAGTGTGTTACTGATGGTAGCCTTTGTTTTGTTGGTCCCAGCTCTCTGCAGGTCATTCACTAGGTTCCCCCGTGTGGTTCTGGGATATTTGCTCACTGTTGTTGTGATCATTTTGACCCCACGGGGTGAGATCTTGCGTGGAGCCCCAGATCGAGGGAGATTATCAGTGGTCTTGTATGTCTTCAATTTTCAAATTATTGCTCCCACAGTTGATTTATTCACACCAAGCTGCTTGCCTATTGCAGATTCAGTCTTCCCAGCCTAGTGCAGGTCTACAATTTTGTTTCTGGTGTCCTTCGACAGCTCTTTAGTCTTCACCATAGTGGAGTTTGGAGTGTGACTGTTTGAGGTTGTGGACAGGTGTCTTTTATACTGATAACAAGTTCAAACAGGTGTCATTAATACAGGTAATGAGTGGAGGACAGAGGAGCCTCTTAAAGAAGAAGATACAGGTCTGTGAGAGCCAGAAATCTTGCTTGTTTGTAGGTGACCAAATACTTATTTTCCACCATAATTTGCAAATAAATTCTTTCCAAATCAGACAATGTGATTGTCTGGATTTGTTTCCACATTTTGTCTCTCATAATTGAGGTATACCTATGATGAAAATTACAGGGCTCTCTCATCTTCTTAAGTGGGAGAACTTGCACAATTGGTGGCTGACTAAATACTTTTTTCCCCCACTGTAAAGTACAAAAAAACCCCACTAAATTACAGAAAATAATAAATAAATTACAGATATTTAAACTAATTACACCTAATCTAATATCGCTATTAAAATAAAAAAGCCCCCCAAAATAAAAAAAAGCCCTAGCCTAGACTAAACTTAAAACCCACCACCCACACAACCAACCCCCCAAATAAAATACTATCTAAAAAAACCTAAGCTCCCTATTGCCCTGAAAAGGGCATTTGGATGGGCATTGCCCTTAAAAGGGCAGTTAGCTCTATTGCAGGCCCAAACCCTAACCTAAAAATAAAACCCACCCAATACACTCTTAAAAAAACCTAACACTAACCCCTTGAAAATCGACTTACCGGGAGATGTCTTCATCCAAGCCGGGCCAAAGTCCTCAACAAAGCCGGGAGAAGTCTTCATCCAAGACGGGCGAAGTGGTCCTCCAGACGGGCAGAAGTCTTCATTCAGACGGCATCTTCTATCTACATCCATCCAATCAGCCAATAGGATTGAGCTTGCATTCTATTGGCTGTTCCAATCAGCCAATAGAATGCGAGCTCAATCCAATTGGCTGATTGGATCAGCCAATAGGATTGAGCTTGCATTCTATTGGCTGTTCCAATCAGCCAATAGAATGCGAGCTCAATCCTATTGGATCAGCCAATAGGATTGAACTTCATTCAGCTTTAGTCGTCAGATGAAGAGGATGCTCCACGTCGGATGTCTTGAAGATGGACCCGCTCCGCGCCAGATGGATGAAGATAGAAGATGCCATCTGGATGAAGACTTCTGCCCGTCTGGAGTACCATTTTGCCTGGCTTGGATGAAGACTTCTCCCGGCTTCGTTGAGGACTTCGGCCCGGCTTGGATGAAGACATCTCCCGGTAAGTCGATCTTCAGGGGGTTAGTGTTTTTTTAAGGGTGTTTTGGGTGGGTTTTATTTTTAGGTTAGGGTTTGGGCGGCAAAAGAGCTAACTGCCCTTTTAAGGCCAATGCCCATCCAAATGCCCTTTTCAGGGCAATGGGGAGCTTAGGTTTTTTAGATAGTATTTTATTTGGGGGTTAGTTGTGTGGGTGGGGGGTTTTACTGTTGGGGGGTTGTTTGTATTTTTTTTTTACAGGTAAAAGAGCTGATTACTTTGGGGCAATGCCCCGCAAAAGGCCCTTTTAAGGGCTATTGGTAGTTTAGTGTAGGCTTAGCGGGGGGGGGGCTTTTTTTATTTTAATAGGGCTATTAGATTAGGTGTGATTAGTTTAAATATCTGTAATTTGTTTATTATTTTCTGTAATTTAGTGTTTTTACCTAGTTTTTTGTACTTTAGCTAATTTAATTTAATTTAGGTAATTGTATTTAATTTAGTTAATTTATTTAATTATATTGTAGTGTTAGGTGTCAGTGTAACTTAGGTTAGGTTTTATTTTACAGGTAAATTTGTCTTTATTTTAGCTAGGTAGTTATTAAATAGTTAATAACTATTTAATAACTATTCTACCTAGTTAAAATAAATACAAACTTGCCTGTAAAATAAAAATAAACCCTAAGATAGATACATTGTAACTATTAGTTATATTGTAGCTAACTTAGGGTTTATTTTATTGGTAAGTATTTAGTTTTAAATAGGAATAATTTAGTTAATGATAGTAATTTTATTTAGATTTATTTAAATTATATTTAAGTTAGTGGGTGTTAGGGTTAGGGTTAGACTTAGGTTTAGGGGTTAATAACTTTAAAATAGTGGCAGCGACGTTGGGGGCGGCAGATTAGGGGTTAATAAATGTAGGTAGGTGGCGGCGATGTTAGGGACGGCAGATTAGAGGTTAATAATATTTAACTAATGTTTGTGAGGCGGGAATGCGGCGGTTTAGGAGTTAATATGTTTATTATAGTTTTGGCAACGTTGGGGGCGGCAGATTAGGGGTTAAAAAGTGTAGGTAGGTTGCGGCGACATTGGGGCGGCAGATTAGGGGTTAATAAATATAATGTAGGTGGCGGCGATGTTTGGGGCAGCAGATTAGGGGTTCATAAATATAATGTAGGTGGCGGCGGTGTCTGGAGCGGCAGATTAGGGGTTAAAATTTTTATTATAGTGTTTGCGATGCGGGAGGGCCTTGGTTTAGGGGTTAATAGGTAGTTTATGGGTGTTAGTGTACTTTTTAGTACTTTAGTTATGAGTTTTATGTTACGGCATTGTACCATAAAACTCTTAACTACTGACTTTTAAATGCGTTAGGACTCTTGACGGGGTAGGCTGTACCGCTCACTTTTTGGCCTCCCAGGACAGACTCGTAATACCGGCGCTATGGAAGTCCCATACAAAAAAGACTTTACGAAGTTTATATAAGTCGTTTTGCGGTAAGGCCAAAGAAGTGTGCGGTGCCCCTAAACCTTCAAGACTAGTAATACCAGCGGGCGTAAAAAAGCAGCGTTAGGACCTCTTAACGCTGCTTTTTTACCCTAACGTACAACTCGTAATCTAGCCGAATGTTTCCAGTTTTTCTTGGTTAACACATTTAAAGGGACAGTCTACACCTTAGTCATCTTAAAGTCTTACCTTAGATTAAGCTGCAAATAGCCTCCTGCACCTTTCCTATATCATGCAGCAGTAACAGTAAAAGAGTTAAAATGAATATCTAAAGAACAGAGCACCGCTGGCCCCGAGTAGAAACTACTGCTGATCAAGTCAGCTGCTGAGTTATGCAACCAGCCCTGCTGATCAGATCAGCAACAGTTTGCACTCAGAAAGTGCTCTGCGGGTCCCAAGCAGTATTTCTACTATGAGATTAAAGGGACATGAAAGCCAAAAAAAAAAATTTAATGATTCAGATAGAGAATACAATTTTAAACAACTTTCTAATTTACTTCTATTATATAATTTGATTTATTCTCTTGGTATCATTTGTTGAAGGAGCAGCAAAGCACTACTGGTTTCTTACTGAAGACATGGGTGAGCCAATGATATTCGGTATATATATGCAGTGACCAATCAGCAGCTAGAACCTAGGTTCTCTGCTGCTCCTGAGCTTTCATAGATAAACAATTTAGCAAAGAATAACAAGAGAAGGAAGCAAATTAAATAATAGAAGTAAAATGGAAAGTTGTTTAAAATCGTATTCTCTATCTGAATCATGAAAGAAAAATTTTGTGTTTCATGTCCCTTTAATCCCTTTGCAGGGGTTAAACGCATAGCATTAAAGGGTCACTAACAGGGATCAAGTTCAGCGGGAATGCATGGGAACAGAGTTCCTGCACTGTTTTTGCAGGTGGAACTAATTTCCGTAGAATTAAAGTTGAAAAAGAGGGCGCCACATAGCGTAATAAAGTTTGAACCAAATTCAAGTTGAAATGAATCAAAAATGCTTACCAAATGAATATGCACCGTACTGTGACCGGTGCTAACAAGCCGGCTAACACTCACAGTGGTTAGTACACTGGTGTCTGTGGTATACTGCGTCTGGATGAAGGTCGAGTGATTCTGTCTGACTCCGTGTTGGGTCGATCACTTTCTTATCCAACGTGATATTGCTGTATTAGATTCACACTGCAGATAATGTGTGAGACCTTGACCCTTGCAAATTGACGATAAAAGCAAAAGGACAACCTCCGTAAAAGTTAAAAGATATTTATTCCATACAAGTACCGCTACGCGTTTCTCGACCGTAACTGGTCGTTTCCTCAGGCATGAAATAATGGATACAATTGTTACAAAGTAAAAGCCTTATATGCAGGTATGTTTAAAAAACGGAAGTTGTCAAAGCACCTAGAGTAACCAATGATAGCTTAGTTGATACGGTGAGTGTAATTATCCCTGATTAAAGATTCAACTGTGAGTTAACCCAAAAAGACTAATAAAAAGGTTTGATTAAACTGTTTTATCTGACCTCAAAACAAAAAAGAAAAAAGAAAAAAGAAAAAAACATGATATTTTGTTATCTATATTAGTCTGGTCTTGCATTATAGTGTAAATATAACTGTTTTATCTGACATCAAAAAGGAAAACATGGTGTTTTGTTATCCATATTGATCGTATATATGTTAGAGTAAAAACTGCTGAAAAAAATAAAAAAGACAATAATGCTGATTAAAATGGAAAACAAATTTTGTTGTTTTCGGTTTGAGTCTTTAAAGATTTATTGAAGAGAGCCTAGAGAGATATTTTGTTGCTAATGAGTATATAGAGTATCTATTGCTAAAGGTGTATGAATTACAAGAGCGGTGGGATTGCCCGGCCCTAGCAGAAAACGGAAGAATGCGCCACATAATGTAATGCCAATTTTTTAAGGAATGTATAATGTATTAATTTTAATTATATAAAAAATGTTCTAATCTAAGAATTTGCTGAATGTGTGAGGAAAGGGTGAATTTGGTAGGAATTCCTCTTTAGAAAACAGGATGTTAGTGACGTAATTTTAATTGATTGCTATGGATTTCCTATGATACTTAGGATTAATAAATAAAATGAGATAAAATTATGGTGCCTACGGACTTTTGATTTGATATGATAAAAACCCTGTATATGTTCCAATGTGTGTAAACAAATGTTGATATTGTCCTATGTGACCTCTGTGTGAACTTATTAAGATAGTCTCTATATGGACCTATGTTAAGAGGTTCTTGTATAATTTAGTGATGATGTGTGCAATCCTAGTCTTATGTGTACATTGAAGTGCATGTGTGAGATAGTGTGATAAAAGGATAAAGTGAAGGAATCATTGTTGCATAAAGCCAATGTGCATGGGAATTAGGACCTGTGTGTATGAAAGTGGTGAGTGAGTGAAAATATTCGTGAAATGAGAGATCCTGCTCATGTGATGAATATCGTGACCTTGTCAGTCCTAGGGAGAGTAGTTAGAGCCAGATCAAATTTGTTCGTGTGGGACTGCCCTACTAGACATTTTAATGAAGACCAGATAGTGTTTGCCCACAATATCAAATTGTTGGTAGTTCTTGTCGTGAAATAGAAGCAGTGGATGTAAAACTAATAGTGCTTCTAAATGATGTTGAGCGGACATTTGTGTCTATCTATTCTAGATTGAGCTAATTGAGAGATCTTGGAACCAAATGCATATTAATGGTGTTTTCCACAGAGGTGTGTCTAGTGTAAGGAAGAAGTGCATGATAATAAAAAAAGCTTTAAAAATATATATATATGTATTATAATGATGGCCATCTGATAACGATGAAGATGTGTGAATGTTGATGTTTGAAAATATGTCAAAATGGGAATAATTCTAAATCTTGCTGTAAAAGCATACGATTCAGTTAATTGGGTCTTGGTCTAATGGAAAAAGGATGTGAGATTGTGGAATCTGGAATAGTTTATATTAAGATGGATTAAGCTTCCAGATTTAGAGAAACCTTAATTGAAGGCTGCCAAATCCAGGTTGGCATTTAAACCATCCGGAAACAAGGTTTTCAATTTGAAAATCCAAAAGGTTTCTCGTTGTCTAAGTTTATTGACTCTATTATAATCTGAGGATTTAGGGATAAAATCTATCGGTAAATATTTAAAAATGTAAGGATTGCCTTGATGTTTTGTTAAACAATGATTAGGGACACTATGTTTAATTTTTGATTTCTTGCAATTTTTACAATTGCGAAAATGTTCACCCCACCTTGTTTTTGCCTTTCTGGAGGTGCGGCCAACGTATTGTAGGCCGCATACACATTCCCATAGATATATAACAAAAATGGAATCGCAATTGAAAAGACCCTGGATAGGAAAAATTTCCCCAGTGATATGAGACTTAAATAGTTTAGCACCAGATTTAATATATTTGCAGGAAATACATCCAGTTTTGCCACATTTATAGATTCCCTGTAGACCAAAAATACCCTTTTTGATTTTATTGTCTTTAGATCTCTGTTGTATGTGTTTAACTATTTTACTCGGTGCTAGTCTACTTCTCAATGTAGGAGCTCTCCTATAAACTATTCGTGGTTTGTCTTGTACTATACTTTTCAGTATGGGGTCCCTTTGGATGACATGCCAGTGTTTACAAATTATCTGTTGTATTTTGTAAAAGCTATTATTGTATTGTGTGATGAACATAGTGCTACTTTGTTCAGTAGTTTTATCCCTTGTCTGGTTAATATTTTTGTTCTTAAATAATATTGCATTTCTATCTAATAGTTTTGTTCTCGTTAACGCCTGATCTAGAATATGGGCTGGATAACTTTTTTCCATGAATCTGTTGTATAAAATTTGGCTTTGGTCGAGAAAAGTTTGATAATCTGAACAATTTTTCCTAATGCGTCTAAACTGGCTATATGGGACATTGTTAATCCAGCTTCTATGATGGTTACTGTGGTATTCTAGATAGCTGTTGCTGTCCACGTCCTTAAAAGTGCGTTTTAGATATTATCGTTAGAATGGGTCCCCAACTGAGTACTAAATCTAAATATTCTATTGAAACAGTTTGTATGTTAGCTGTGAAGGTGATTCCCATATCATTGTTATTGAGATGTGAAATAAAAGCTTCTGCTGATTCTAGACTGCCATCCCATATGAACAACAGGTCGTCTATGTAACGGCCATAGAATACCAGGCTCGCCCCAAGGTCCGCTTGGTGAATATACACCTCCTCGAAGAGTCCCATAAAGAGATTGGCGAAACTTGGGGCGAACCTGGTACCCATGGCCGTTCCCCTGGTCTGTAAATAAAAACAATCTAAATATAAAAAATAGTTGTGTTGTAGTATTGTACTTACCTAAGGAACAAAAAGCTTTTATTCTAGAATGCATCAAGTACATACTACAACACAACTATTTTTTATATTTAGATCGTTTTTATTTACAGACCAGGGGAACGGCCATGGGTACCAGGTTCGCCCCAAGTTTCGCCAATCTCTTTATGGGACTCTTCGAGGAGGTGTATATTCACCAAGCGGACCTTGGGGCGAGCCTGGTATTCTATGGCCGTTACATAGACGACCTGTTGTTCATATGGGATGGCAGTCTAGAATCAGCAGAAGCTTTTATTTCACATCTCAATAACAATGATATGGGAATCACCTTCACAGCTAACATACAAACTGTTTCAATAGAATATTTAGATTTAGTACTCAGTTGGGGACCCAATCTAACGATAATATCTAAAACGCACTTTAAGGACGTGGACGGCAACAGCTATCTAGAATACCACAGTAACCATCATAGAAGCTGGATTAACAATGTCCCATATAGCCAGTTTAGACGCATTAGGAAAAATTGTTCAGATTATCAAACTTTTCTCGACCAAAGCCAAATTTTATACAACAGATTCATGGAAAAAAGCTATCCAGCCCATATTCTAGATCAGGCGTTAACGAGAACAAAACTATTAGATAGAAATGCAATATTATTTAAGAACAAAAATATTAACCAGACAAGGGATAAAACTACTGAACAAAGTAGCACTATGTTCATCACACAATACAATAATAGCTTTTACAAAATACAACAGATAATTTGTAAACACTGGCATGTCATCCAAAGGGACCCCATACTGAAAAGTATAGTACAAGACAAACCACGAATAGTTTATAGGAGAGCTCCTACATTGAGAAGTAGACTAGCACCGAGTAAAATAGTTAAACACATACAACAGAGATCTAAAGACAATAAAATCAAAAAGGGTATTTTTGGTCTACAGGGAATCTATAAATGTGGCAAAACTGGATGTATTTCCTGCAAATATATTAAATCTGGTGCTAAACTATTTAAGTCTCATATCACTGGGGAAATTTTTCCTATCCAGGGTCTTTTCAATTGCGATTCCATTTTTGTTATATATCTATTGGAATGTGTATGCGGCCTACAATACGTTGGCCGCACCTCCAGAAAGGCAAAAACAAGGTGGGGTGAACATTTTCGCAATTGTAAAAATTGCAAGAAATCAAAAATTAAACATAGTGTCCCTAATCATTGTTTAACAAAACATCAAGGCAATCCTTACATTTTTAAATATTTACCGATAGATTTTATCCCTAAGTCCTCAGATTATAATAGAGTCAATAAACTTAGACAACGAGAAACCTTTTGGATTTTCAAATTGAAAACCTTGTTTCCGGATGGTTTAAATGCCAACCTGGATTTGGCAGCCTTCAATTAAGGTTTCTCTAAATCTGGAAGCTTAATCCATCTTAATATAAACTATTCCAGATTCCACAATCTCACATCCTTTTTCCATTAGACCAAGACCCAATTAACTGAATCGTATGCTTTTACAGCAAGATTTAGAATTATTCCCATTTTGACATATTTTCAAACATCAACATTCACACATCTTCATCGTTATCAGATGGCCATCATTATAATACATATATATATATTTTTAAAGCTTTTTTTATTATCATGCACTTCTTCCTTACACTAGACACACCTCTGTGGAAAACACCATTAATATGCATTTGGTTCCAAGATCTCTCAATTAGCTCAATCTAGAATAGATAGACACAAATGTCCGCTCAACATCATTTAGAAGCACTATTAGTTTTACATCCACTGCTTCTATTTCACGACAAGAACTACCAACAATTTGATATTGTGGGCAAACACTATCTGGTCTTCATTAAAATGTCTAGTAGGGCAGTCCCACACGAACAAATTTGGTCTGGCTCTAACTACTCTCCCTAGGACTGACAAGGTCACGATATTCATCACATGAGCAGGATCTCTCATTTCACGAATATTTTCACTCACTCACCACTTTCATACACACAGGTCCTAATTCCCATGCACATTGGCTTTATGCAACAATGATTCCTTCACTTTATCCTTTTATCACACTATCTCACACATGCACTTCAATGTACACATAAGACTAGGATTGCCCACATCATCACTAAATTATACAAGAACCTCTTAACATAGGTCCATATAGAGTCTATCTTAATAAGTTCACACAGCGGTCACATAGGACAATATCAACATTTGTTTACACACATTGGAACATATACAGGGTTTTTATCATATCAAATTAAAAGTCCGTAGGCACCATAATTTTATCTCATTTTATTTATTAATCCTAAGTATCATAGGAAATCCATAGCAATCAATTAAAATTACGTCACTAACATCCTGTTTTCTAAAGAGGAATTCCTACCAAATTCACCCTTTCCTCACACATTCAGCAAATTCTTAGATTAGAACATTTTTTATATAATTAAAATTAATACATTATACATTCCTTAAAAAATTGGCATTACATTATGTGGCGCATTCTTCCGTTTTCTGCTAGGGCCGGGCAATCCCACCGCTCTTGTAATTCATACACCTTTAGCAATAGATACTCTATATACTCATTAGCAACAAAATATCTCTCTAGGCTCTCTTCAATAAATCTTTAAAGACTCAAACCGAAAACAACAAAATTTGTTTTCCATTTTAATCAGCATTATTGTCTTTTTTATTTTTTTCAGCAGTTTTTACTCTAACATATATACGATCAATATGGATAACAAAACACCATGTTTTCCTTTTTGATGTCAGATAAAACAGTTATATTTACACTATAATGCAAGACCAGACTAATATAGATAACAAAATATCATGTTTTTTTCTTTTTTTCTTTTTTGTTTTGAGGTCAGATAAAACAGTTTAATCAAACCTTTTTATTAGTCTTTTTGGGTTAACTCACAGTTGAATCTTTAATCAGGGATAATTACACTCACCGTATCAACTAAGCTATCATTGGTTACTCTAGGTGCTTTGACAACTTCCGTTTTTTAAACATACCTGCATATAAGGCTTTTACTTTGTAACAATTGTATCCATTATTTCATGCCTGAGGAAACGACCAGTTACGGTCGAGAAACGCGTAGCGGTACTTGTATGGAATAAATATCTTTTAACTTTTACGGAGGTTGTCCTTTTGCTTTTATCGTCAATTTGCAAGGGTCAAGGTCTCACACATTATCTGCAGTGTGAATCTAATACAGCAATATCACGTTGGATAAGAAAGTGATCGACCCAACACGGAGTCAGACAGAATCACTCGACCTTCATCCAGACGCAGTATACCACAGACACCAGTGTACTAACCACTGTGAGTGTTAGCCGGCTTGTTAGCACCGGTCACAGTACGGTGCATATTCATTTGGTAAGCATTTTTGATTCATTTCAACTTGAATTTGGTTCAAACTTTATTACGCTATGTGGCGCCCTCTTTTTCAACTTTAATTCTACAGAATCCCCACACCGAGGATCAGAGGAGCTGCCATCAACGGAACAAGAGCCACCACGGAGCTGCATTCACTCCACTCTTCTTGTCTCACAGGAGCCATTTGGCAATATCGATCCAATCATCTAACTGACGGTTTGTGCAGTGACTGATTCACACTTTTTTTTAGCGCACCCCAACTGTTTGGATCCCTCCTTGGATTCCAAATTTGTTTCCGGAACTAATTTCCCCCTGTAAAGAGAACAGAAATGCTCAGTAAACATTGCTGCTGTTAGTGCGAGGAGCTGAGCACAGTCTGGCTAGAGGGATAGTGAGATCCTCTAGTAATGGACAGAAACACTTCCTACAAAACTAAATGTAAGCCTGTCAGCGGTCCAGCTGTGTTATTATCCTGCACTGTATGGAACACATGGTGCTTATATTTCTGGGTAGCTTGCTCTTGGGTTATTTAGCTCCCCTCAGCAGAAATAGGACTATTACACCTTAAATGGGTGAGACTCTGTAACAGAGGAGGAGTCTCAGACCCAAATGCCCTTCATTGGTTTTAATTTGCTTTCATTAACCAAAGTGTATAGATTATATACATATAAATACAGTGTATGTGTGTGTATAAAACAACATTAATTGTGAGGGGGTGTCTTGGTGATTTCCCACACTGTTTTTTTTGTAGGACTTGACTTGACCCCTGGTCACTAAACTTAAAATGACATAAAGGACTATAATGGCTCTTTATGTTCTGTCCTAACTGATTCTTTAGTGTATGCTTTAACATTACCTTTCCCCTAACTTGTCCTTTAGAATATGTTACTCTGGTATCTTCCTACAAAGCAATCAGACCACCAACAATCAAGCAATCTCCGCATATTTTGTCGCTGTCACCACTAAATATCACCTAGATTGTAAATTATTCCTGGGAAAGGGTCAGCAACTCATTCCACTATATTAAAGGGACAGTAAAATTAAAATTAAACTTTCATGGTTTAGATAGAGCTTGAAATTTGAAATAACTTTCCAATATACTTCTATTCTCTAATTTGCATCATGCTATTGTTATCCGTTGTTAACTAGCTGCTGATTGGTGGCTGAACATATGGGCCTCTTATTACTGACTCACCCGATCTGTTCAGCTAGCTCCCAGTAGTGCAGTGCTACTCCATCAACAACGGAAATTAAGCAAATTAGATAATAGAAGTAAAATGAACAGTTATTTAAAATAGCATGCTCTATCCTTTCCCTTTAAGTGCTTGTGCAACAGTTAAACTGCGTACCCATGGGCAGCCTAAACAACATAGGAGCGCACTTTCCATGCATGCCTATGCTGACCCTTCCTACAGAAGAACTGTCTAAAAATGGAAAGTCAGACTTGCAGAGATTCAGGTGCCTTTAGATTTAAAATATGTAAAATAATAATAAACCACATTTAAAAATGTTTACGCAAGAACTTCAGCAGGGACAGGACGTGTTGAATTAAAAGAAACGCATTAATGTCATGTCCCTTCAAGGAGGAAATTTTAGATTGCAGTTCTTGAGAATGGATATTTTTAGAAATGGTTTGTTTTCTGCCAAGCATCACATTTCAGTTTAGAAACGATCGTACAACTAGCAGAGCCATTAAAATGACAGATGAAGCAATGCTTTGGAATTCCCTCCCTAGGATAACTTTAAAATTTAAAAAAAAAAAATATTTCCTTTTCTTGCAATTCACTTATCTTTCTCATTCATCCTTTATTATATTCCGGGATAGATTGTGAGTTGCGCGCTAACTCTTGCGCACAAGTGAAAAGGGGTTTACCGTGGCTCTTTGCATGCATATTACAGGTGGAAAGTAAACGCATTTGCTTGAGCGAAAGAACAGTTACAATCATAATAACACTATCTAATAATATTCTTTAAAAAAAATGCATAAAAAAGTTATAAGGCCCAAAAATATGAGGTCTCAGAGGTGTTAGAGAGAAATAGGACTGCAAAGGGCTTTAACATAGAGCTATATAGTTATACATGTCTAAATATGGCTGGTTATTTATCGGGCCCCCGCAAACAGGCAAATTTTGGGATAAATTAGCGCTCCACTTGTAATCTGGCTCATTGTATTTAAAGGAATATGAAACCCAAACATTTTTTTGTGATTCAGGCAGTGCATTACATTTTTAAAATCTGTCCAATTTACTTCTATTATCAAATTTGCTTTGTTCCCATTGTATTCTTTGTTGAAGAGATACCTACTTAGGCGTCTGGAGCACTGCATGCCAGGGAATAGCGCTGCCATCTACTGCTCTTGCAAATGGATAACATTCTTGCAAAACTGCTGTCATATAGCGCTACAGACACGTGCACACTTCTGAGCTTACATTCCTGCTTTTCAAAAATACAAAGAGAACAAAGAAAATTTGATACTAGGCGGTAGATTTAACAAGGGCCGAATGACCCTTGTTCCCCTTGTTTCCGCGCAAGCCTTTCAGGCTTTCCGGAAACAGCAGTCATGAAGCAGCGGTCTAAAGGCCGCTGCTCCATAACTTGTCCGCTGCTTCTGAGGCTACGGTCTTCAATCCGCTCAATCCTATACGATCGGGCTGATTAAAACCCCATGCTATCTGCAGGGGGCGGCATTGCACAAGCAATCAGCATTCAGCGATGTCTGTCGGACATGATACGCTGTTGGACAGACATTGATAAATCTACCCCATCAAGTAAATAAGAAAATTGCTTAAAGTTGAATGCTCTATATGAATCACGAAGGACAAATTTTAGGTTTCATCTCCCTTTAAATGATTGGATACATATATTTGTGTGCGTGAATAACCGTCTAAATATTACATTTAACACTGACTTTTAATATTACTTTTAATTGTAATTGTGTCAATTACATACAGCTAGATTACAAGTATGTGCGTTCGTCTTTTAACGCTGAAAATATGGTATTTTCAGCGTTAAAACAGCACCGCAGTCATTACAAGTCTTGTCGGTATAGGTGTACCGCAAGCCTTTTAGCCTGTAATGCAACGTCAGTACCGCACTCCTAAAAATTATGTTTTTTAATGGGATTCCCATAGCGCTGGTATTACGAGTTTTGCGTTGAGGCTTAAAAGCTAGTGTTACACCCTAAAACCACAAGATACGTAACGCCATCTAAAGTCAGTAGTTAGTTTTACGATACAAAGCTGTAACATAAAACTCATAACTAAACTGCTACAAAGTACACTAAACACCCATAAACTACCTATTAACCCCTAATCTGCCGCTCCCAACATCATCGCCACTAATAACATTTATTTAACCCCTATTCCACCACTCCCCGACAACGTCACCACTATACTAAAGTTATTAACCCCTAAACCGCCGCCCTCCCGCATCACAAACACTATTTAAATATTATTAACCCCTAATCTGCCGTCCGCCCACATCGCCCCCACTATACTAAAGTTATTAAGCCCTACACCGCTGCCACTATAATAAACCGATTAACCCCTAAAGCCCCCCACAACAAAATATAATACATTAAACTATTAACCCCTAAACCGAAAGCCCCCCACATCATAATAAACTAATTTAAACTAGTAACACCTAAACCTAACCCTAACGTAACCCTAACACCTCCTAACTTTAACATAATAAAAATAGAGCTAAATTAAACTTACCATTATTAACTAAATAAACCTATTAACCCCTAAACCTCGATATCGGGAGCGGCAGATTAGGGGTTAATACCTTTATTTAGGTGGTGGCGATATCGGGAGCGGCAGATTAGGGGCTAATAACTGTAGACAGGCATCAGCGATGTTGGGGGCAGCAGATTAGGGGTGTTTAGACGTGGGGTTTATGTTAGGGTGTTAGGTTTAAACTGTATTTTCTTTTTCCCCATAGGCATCAATGGGGCTGCATTACGGAGCTTTTCTTTTCGCGATAGCAGGTGTTTTTCTGACCTGCTCTCCCCATTGGTGTCTATGGGGAAAGCGTGCACGAGCACGTCAAATCAGTGCTTGTTTTTGGTGCGGTATGGAGCTTAAAAACCCCATATCGCACACGCACAAGCCAGGTTTTTTAAAACTTGTAATGGCAGCGCTATAGAGGATTAAATGACGCCACTTTTGTTGCGTTCGTTAATTTCCCTATAGCGCTCAAAACTCATAATCTAGCTGATAGTGAATAATTGACTAAAATACAAAAATAATGAAATTAAATCAAATACTCTGATTTCATATTGCTCAGTAATCTTTTAATAAATTAGTTTGAACCAAGAGAATTTTCCCCTATGAAATGACCCTGAAGTGCTTGTTTTTTTATTATTCGAGTGCTTAACTAGAGTCTCCTGTTATATTATGTACGTAATTTGTACAGCTAAAAATGTAATAGAATCCAGTGGAGGAAAAACGTGAGTTTCCGCATTGCTATTAGATGGCTGGCAAGAATGGCTTGGGTAAATATTTATAAGAATTTTAGGGTCATTATAGTGAAAACATTACAAGTTCTCATTCATTAGAGCATGTCATTTTATAGAAACATAGATACATCAGATAAGAACCATAGTCCCAACATTTCCTAAAAGTATAAACTTATCTAGTTTGTAGAACAGCCTTATGCTTATCCTAGGCATTCTTAAAGTCCCCTACAGTATTTGTCCTTACCACAGTGGAAGTTTATTCCTTGAATTAATCATCCTTTCTGTAAAGAAGATATCATTATCAACCCTTCAAATCTATGTGTTTAACCAATGCAAAGAGGCTAAACACATAGGTAAAGTACAGCTTGTGCTTGAGAGCAGCAGAGAAGAACTGATCATCTTATAGTAAAGGTATAGTAGGTTGTAATACCCCTTTGTTAAACACACAGATTTAGAGGGTTTATAGTTTATAGTGATAAAATGAAAAATGCTCTAACAATTGAGAGCATTATTTTTTTTTACTATAAAGATAGTCACCTTTAATGATAAACAGAATAATTAAAAAGTTAAAGCAGTGCATTGATTGGTCTTCTTTTTTATAACGGTTGAGCTGTTTATTGTTATCTAGCAAAATTCAAGACCGAAATTTTTGGAAGCTTTGGTAACTTTTTTTTTTTTGCCATAATCCAACTTTATTTAACAACAAAAAAATTAATACAAAGTCAATGAAGACGCACCTCCCACAATACTGCTTGAGATGACAGAAAGCAAAAAGTGATCAATTGGATCATATACATTTTTAATAACAATAACTATAAAACTAGGTATGGATAATAGGTCTAATGTAAGTTCTATTAATCACAACAGGCAAATATAGAGTTAAACATTTTCTCCCTCTACTCAGCAATACTATAAAACAGGATAGATAACATTTATAGAGAATAAGTGAAGAGTAGACAAAGTCCCATAACATTAAGCCAACAGAGATAATTGATTGCGTTGAAGATACTGATCCCAAAGTGTTGTCATCTCCATATATCTCTATTTATATAATATTTCTCTAAATTTAGCAATTCTAAAACTTTGGATACACACATCTGTAAATTCGGAACAAAATGGGGGTTCCAGGTTGTGGCATTAGAAATCGAATGCTATTTGTCATATTCTGGAAAAGTTTCAAACTAGGGTTATATTTTATAGGCGCTGATTTATTTAGTAACCAGATCAATGGGACTAGAGGGAATTATGTATTCAACGCTGTTTTTGTTTCTGTTATAATCATTGCCCAGGCCAGGTTTTCATTATAACTGAACTAGTGCACAGGGGTGAAAGCAGATTAGTAACCATGGTTACTGATCAGTTGATTATTTCACCTGTGCAATGGTTCAGCTATAAGGAAAATCTGGCCTGTTGGGGTTACTTGAGGGCCGCGGTTGAGAAACACTGGATTGTACACCACCACCACCACCACCACATTTGTGCATCACCACAGCACCAACACTTGATTGATCTCTGAGGGAACAATTTGTGTAGCTTCTTTGGTGTAAAATACCATCTGGTTACAAATGTTAAAGTTAATTTCTAACATTGACATAGATATGGATTTTTTTTATCATATTTATGAATATGGATTGTGCTAATTGTGATAGGATAATCATTCCCAATCTGCTTCCCAACTGTCCATATATGGTGGGAGGCTTCCTGGCAGGTTTTGTGTTAAAAGCATATAAAGTACGGACAGGGTGTGACTGACAGTCCTGTTGGGTGCTACTTTTATCAGGTTTGCAACCATTTGTGACCAGTCTGTTTGAGTTGCAAAATGGAATACTTATTAGTTTCTAAGATTCTAAGTTTGTGATCATATTCCTTGAAGTTTAAAGGACCAATAAATACAGTAAATTTGCATAATCAACAAATTCATGATAAAAAGACAATGCAATAGGGGCAGAGCCAGGCCATGATGGCGGATGGTCGCAAGTAGGTGAAGCTCCGTGCGATTTCAAAATCTGCGGTCCGTCTTAAGGACGGTTGCCGCGCCACACACGAAAAACGCTGGAACCAGACTGAGGCCTAACACTGAGCCACGGCTATTTCCTCTCAGCCCGGGCCCTGCAAAGTCCTCGCCTACCTTCACACTGACCCGGCCGGCTTCCGGGATGGTCGCACATCTGCCTCGCAGCAGGATAATTTGATCCTAATCTCAAGCACAGGTCAGTTGCCAACAGCACATGGCGCTTAAACTGCATCACCGCATAGCTGCTCACTGACCTCCATAAGCCTTAGGGGGCCAGATCATAGCTCCGGATCGCAATGCTCCCATCTGCTAGCACAGCCACACTTTATACATGACACCGGGCTGTAGTTAAATGTGACTATTCACATCCCACTCTTTTATAACTCAGTTTGGGGGGCCACATCAGCATCAGAGAACAAAGCCAAGTGAACACATGGCCCCTAAGCAGATTTAACAGGAGGCCTAGGGACATATCGCTAAACAGCATCAGAAGTTCTTCCTTATTTGTCTCCTGTAGCGGAGAGTGCAGTGTCGCAGTTATAGAATAATGGCCTCAAAAAGGAACCACAAGTCAGATAAATTGCAAAAGCCACAGACTGCTCAGCAAGCTACAGTTAGCAGCTTTTTGCAATCTACAAGTGGTGATAACCAGAAATTGTGGAGCACACTAGCAACATGCATCTTTCACAAGGCTCACTGGACTCCCCAGTCTCCATAACCTCAGCTAAAGGCAGACATAGCTAATTTACCCACAAAAGCAGATTTTGAAGCTTTAAAATCTATTATCACCACAGAAATATCTAACATGAAAAAAGATATTAATGAGATTGGCAACAGGCTTGAATATGTAGAAGAAGGTCAGGACTATTTAAATGCTTTGTTTGACAACATAACCACCCAAGCTAATGTACACGACACTCAGATCGAAAGCCTGCAAGACAAAATCGAAGACCTCGATAATAGAGGTCGTAGTAACAATTTAAGAATAAGGGGAATTCCAGAAACCGTGACCTCAACAGACCTCCATGACTATCTTCAAGAATTATTTAAATTCATACAGAACGACCCTCAAGCACCGGTCATGGAGTTGGACCGGGCTCACAGAGCCTTACGTCCGCCACCATCATAGAATGCTCCCCCCGGGGATGTGATCACGAGACTCCTCAGATTTTCAGAGAAAGAAAAGATATGGAAGGCGGCAAGATCATCCCAATCTCTACACTTTCTGGACCATGACGTTCAAATCTACCTGGATCTGAGCCCGACTACAGTCCAAAGGAGAAAAGACATTAGGTACATCACCAGGCCTCTGCAGGAGAAAAAAATAAAGTACAGATGGGGGTTCCCCTTCTGCCTATACGTGTTGCATGAAGGCCGCACTCTAACATACAGGACTGAACAAGATCTTCGGCCATTATCTGAGGCCCTTCAAATGTCATTTAAAAATGATTGAAAAATGATCAAGGGAAAGAGCTTAACACGTCGGAAAAAATAGAAGAAGTATTTAGGACCTACTATGCGCAATTGTACAATCTAGATCCAGGTTTCTCAACAGCCAGGCCGTGGCCCAGTACCGGGCCGTGATAGCCCTGCTGGTGGGCCCTGACCTGTCATGCCCCCACTGCACACTCTTACCCCACTGCACACAAGGGGCAGACTGAGACCAATCAAGGCCCCAGGAAAACTGTCTCACACTGACCCAAATGTATTCAAATTTATGCAAATGAACATGGTAGCCTCCCTGCCCTTACCCCAACAGGCCCATCAACCTCCAGAGCCAGGACCCCCAACATTAATGGCCAAAGAAAGGGCCCCCAACCTCCAGGGCCAGACCTCACACTCCATGGCCCTCACAGCGACAGACCCTCGGCAGGACCCCCACACTCCAGGGCCCCCACTATACTGCTTAGTTACTGTTAGGACAAATCCCTGCTGCTTACTATATATATATATATATATATATATATATATATATAATAAAACTACCGGGCCCTGGACATGTCCAGCTAAAATTTACCGGGCCTTGAGGTCACTTTGGTTGAGAACCACTGATCTAGATAACTCACCTAAACAGAAAGGGCGGGCGACCTCTGATAACAAACACAAACTAATCCAAAAATATCTGGACAACATTGACCTCCCGTCAGTTTCACAAGACCAAAAACAAACCTTAGACGAACCAATCTCACAAGAGGAGTTACTAGACATAATCAAAAATCTCCCACCCCACAAAGCACCAGGCCCAGACCGGTTCTCGGACCAATACTATAAAACATTTTAAGATATCCTCTCCCCTTACATGGTATCAATGTTCAATATAATAAACAAAGATAACCCTTTCTCAAAATCATCCCTAGAAGATATTGTGGTTTTACCAAAACCAGGCAAGGCTTCGGATAAAGCATCAAATTTCCGACCGATATCGTTTCTCAACATCGATTTAAAAATTTATGCAAAAATATTGGCCAATAGACTTAACAAGATCTTACCACATATTATCAATAACGACCAAGTTGGATTTATTCCTTCTAGAGAGGCTAAAGACAATACGGTAAGAGCAATACAAATTATAAATTATGCCCAATCATCACAAACCCCCCTCGTGGTCGTGTCGGCGGACGCGGAAAAAGCTTTAGACCGCGTCTGCTGGCACTTCCTCCGAAAAGTCCTTCATAAATTTAACATGGGTGACTCATTCATATCCAAAGTAATGGCCCTATATGCCTCCCCCTCTTCCAAAGTCAGGGTTAATGGAATTAATTCGAACCCCTTCCCCATATCAAACGGCACTAGACAGGGGTGCCCCCTGTCGCCTCTACTTTTTGCTTGCATGGTGGAGGCCTTCGCCACTACCATACGCTTTAATACCAACATACAGGGTCTGCAAATCCAAAACACCAGTCACAAAATCCTTCTCTATGCAGATGACATCCTCTTCTGAATAACCAACCCAACAGATTCTATTCCTCCGTTATTGACCGAATTAGATACCTTCTTAACAGCTTCTAATTACCTAATTAATACCACCAAGTTGGAGCTTCTAACGGTCCATTGTGATGACTACCTCCTCTCCTAAATCATAAAACTGAGCCCCTTTTGAGTACAGTCCTCCTCCCTGAAGTACCTGGGAATACACCTTACCTCTAAAACACAAGACCTATTCGGACGGAATTATGTGCCTCTCCTAAACACTTTAATAGCAGACATGTCCTCTTGGAAGACAAAAAATATTTCCTGGTTAGGTAGAATAAATTCAGTTAAAATGAACGTCCTTCCCAGGATACGTTACCTATTCCAAACCCTTCCAATCCCGCTGCCCACCACATTCGTATCCAATCTCCAAAAGAGAATCTCAGAGTTCATTTGGGACAAACGTAGACCCAGAATAAATAGACATCTTGTGTGCATGCCAATTAAGAATGGGGGGCTGGGGGTCCCTAACCTAAAAAATTACAGGAAAGATACTTTCTCCAACGAATCATTGACTGGTCCACAAATTATGACCATAAAAAATGGGTAAGACTGGAACATGACATCACACACACCTTACACCTAGGGTCCTTATGCTGGCAGAATAAAGCAAGTTTAGTCCGCATTCCCAACAATAATTTTATAATTCAAGAAACCTTTAATGTTTGGGAACAGTCCTTAAAAGAGAATCATTTTCTCTCTTCTAGATCCTCGCCTTTAACTCCCCTCACAGATAACATAGATTTTCCTCCGGGATAGGGATGGGAGAAATCAAAACACAGGGCGCAACACAGAGCAATACTGGTATATCAATTGGTTAACGAACAGTCTCTTTTCTCCCCAGAAGACCTAACTAATAATGGCCTGCACATGTTCTCAAATTGGTTATTCCTACGGCAATGTCACTCTTTTATATTTAAACACCCGGACAGGAAACACATCCTAAGACCATTAACCACGTTTGAGAAATTGTGCAAATCACCAGACCCAGTAAAGCGCACCCTATCGCTCACGTACTCTCTATTACAAACCCCCCACCAGGATATGCATCTTATTACATAGACAGATGGGCAGAGGAATTAAATGTTGACATCCCACAACCTGTCATGACCCACATATTTAATAATATAACTAAAACATCCTCCTCTAGCAGACTCATCGAGACCAACCTAAAAATTATGGTATCTAACTCCTAGTAGGATACACAAATTATTCTCATCAGCCAGCAACAAATGCTGGAGATGTGATGCCTCTGCAGGTAACATGGGACACATATGGTGGTCATGCCCTCTTATATATAACCGCTGGGACAGTGTGGCTAAGATTATATCCAAAATGTTAAACACGGTATTACCCCTTGACCCACTCCTATGCTTACTCAATAATGTCCCTCGCAAACTCCCGACTTATAAGAAAAAAATTTTTATTCATAGCTGGCAATGGTCTGAAAACACTTATCACCCAAAATTGGAAAAATAAAGAAACCCCGACTCTGGCCCAATGGTATAACAAGTTTTACCAAATCCTAGAACTAGAGGAATACTCTTACATGCTACATGGACAGGAGGCCCTTTACATTCAGCTGAAAACGGCATGGGACACATTCATACATGAGGAGTTTCATTGACTAGAAATTGTACCCATTTATACCCAACACGGAGTGTTGAGCTGCGAGCTTATTATGTCCTTGACTTTACGACCACCTTTGTTAAATGCCACACAGAATTATTGTAGATTATTGTTATATTCTTTTTCAATACTTTGTTTACTTTTTCTTTTTTGTTCTAATTACTCATGTTTCTATAGTGCTCAATGAATCAATTATTTCAACATGTCAGCGTTTAACCTTGAAATGTACAACACATAAGAGGTATTGACTGTTGTTCGCTATAATTTCACTTTTATGCTGTACAAATTCTTTCACATGAATAAAGCTGATTTGAAAACTCAAAAAAACAAAAACAAAAAAAAAAAAACACTAAAGGGACATGAAACCCCAATTTTTTTCTTTCATGATTCAGAAAAAGTGTGCAGCTTTAAACAACTTTCTAATTTACTTTTGTTACTAATTTTTCCTAATTCTCTTGAAATCTTTTTTTGGAAAGCAGGGATGTAAAGCTCTGGAGCTTGCACTTTTTGGAGCACTATATGGCAGCAGTTTTGCAGAAATGTTATCAATTTACAAGAGCACTAGATGGCAGCACTGTTACCTGCCATGTATTGCTCTAGACACCTACCTATGTATCTCTTTAACACCATGGGATCAAAGCAAATTTGATAATAGAAGTAAATTGGAATCCTTTTTGGAATTGTATGCTCTGTCTGAATCACAAAATAATTTGTTGGGTTTCATGTCCCTTTAAACTGAAATCTTTGGAAAGCCAAGAGATACAAAACATGACAGTCTATGTATAAGTGCAAGTTTCTCTCATTATTCTCGGTTCTAATATATATCAATATTTGCTGTTGCTGCAATCTTTGAAAGCATTAAAATATTTCTTACTGCTAAAAAAAAAACAATGCTGTAGCGAATCATGTCCGCCAGACATCGATAAATGCCGACAGCATACACTGTCAGCATTTATCATTGCACAAGCGGTTCTGGTAAACTGCTTGTGCAATGCTGCCCCCTACATATTAGCAGCCAGTCGGCCGCTAGCAGGGGGTGTCAATCAACCTGACCGTATGAGATCGGGAGGATTGATATCGGCACCTCAGAGGAGGTGTATGAGTTAAGGAGCAGCGATCTTAAGACCGCTGCTTCTAAACTCCTGTTTCCGTCAAGCCTAAACAGATGTATTTGGCTCCATTCGGGCCATGATAAATCGGCCCCTTAGTCTGAACTTCTAATGAATAGTAGATTTGTTCTGACAAATTTGAGTTATGTCTATTTCAACTCCTCTTGTATCACGTGACACAAATGCATGAACATATAGCCCGTAATTTATTGCACATGCTCAGTAGGAGCTGGTGACTTAGAAAGTGTAAATATAAAAAGACTGTGCACATTTTGTTAATGGAAGTAAATTGTAAAGTTGTTTAAAAATAGCTGCTCTATCTGAATCATGAGAGTTTAATTTTGACTTGAGTGTCCCTTTAAATCCCTCATATTTTTTAAATTTCAAAGTCACTACATTGCATTATAAGAAAATCTCCATGGCATTGTAAACAAACTTTCAATAAATCTAATCAGATTCAGTATTCTTGTGTTTCTGTTATTAAAGTTAAATGCCCTCTTGAAATGTCCATTATCCACAAACTGCATAACTTGAAAGTAGAATATATGTAAAAAGATAATTAGAAAATATCACATGAATATGTAAAAAAGTAAGATATCTTATCGCAAACTTTTCCCAATAACCAAATGTCATTGTGGTTAAAGGGACATAAAACCCACATTTTTCTTTCATGATTCAGATAGAACTTCCTAATTTAATTCTATTATCAAATTGTCTTCATTTTCTTGTTATCCTTTGTTAAAAAGCAGGGATATAAATTGAGGAGTGTGCACTATATGCAGCAGTTTTGCAACAATGTTATACACTAGCAAGAGCACTAGATGGCAGCACTATTTCCTGTCATGAAGTGCTTAAGGCATGTGCACGCTACCAACCTAGGTATCTCTTCAACAAAGAATAACATGAGAACAAAGCAAATTTTAGAACAGAAGTAAATTTAAACTTTTTTAAAAAAAATTATATTCTCTATCTGAATAATGAAAGAAAAAGGTTGGGTTTATGTCCCTTTAAGCTTCCAATTCAAGTGCTTGTCCTGGGACTACCAGGAATGTGCTCCTGGCATGTGGAAGCTACTTCCTTTTACAGCTCCACTCAAGGGAATTTATCTTAATAGATCATAGCAAAATCCCATGAGATTATGACCAAATCCTAGAAGATCACAGCAAAAAAAAGTTTGATTGGCTGTTCATTCAACAAAGATGAAAGAATGAAGAGTTATTCTGGTGAGTTCATCTTAAAAGTAATTTTTAAAAAATCCAGATATACATAAACGTTTTCCTTTTTTTACCATTTCAGTAATCTTGCAATAGAATTACATATCAGCTGGGTACGTTAAGATTTTCAAATCAAACTTCTTGCTTGCTGCAACTTTTTTTTCAGTAGCAAAATTCCACCAACTACTTTCCTTATATTTACACAGCAAGGAGAGAGTTTCTTATCTTGATATAGAACTACATTCCAATGTTGAGAAACAAATTATTGAAGTAGAACTATACCGTAAAGATTTGGCTGGGAATACGATCCTTAATGCCAATTTGTGTCACCCTAGACACACAGTAGTGTCCATTCCAAAGAGCCAGTACATCAGAGTTAAGCGTAATTGTACTAACCCTGACAAATATGTATTTCATGCTAATGAGCTTACTGATCGTTTCTTACAAAGGGGTTATAAGAAAAATAACCTTGAAAGTGCTAAAAATCAAGTTGATGTTTAAGAAAGAGATTCCCTGTTCTCTCAAACTAGGAAGCCAAATTCCTTGGAGAAAAAAACCTAAGTTCATCACAACGTATAGCAGCGAGTATCATAAAATTTGCAATATAATACATAACTCGTCCATTTTGGAAGTTGATGATGGAAATTGTACAGGAAGGCTGTGGCTTAATTTCTCGCAAAGCTAAAACTTTAGGCAATATTGTCAGGGTGCCAGGAATCAGACTGAGACGAGAATTGCAAAAATAATCACACCTTTATTAATAGCCAAAAATAATAAAAAGTCAACAAGTCAAATAACAAGCCAGGAGTCAAAACCAGAGCTGGTAGTCAGACGAGCCGAGTCAGGAGCCAAAGTGAATAGTCAGACGAGCCGGAATCAGGAACAAGGAAAACAGCAGAGTCAGGAACAAGCCAGGGATCAGGAACCAGGAAGGAACGTCAGGCAGCCAGGTAATACACAAGAACTCTCACAAACAGGTCTGAGACAACGCAAAGGCAAAGCATACCAAACAGAGCCCCTTTAAATAATAAGTGATGACATCACAATTCTGAGACTGCATCCTATCTCACATGGATGATGCACACCAGTCTGGCCATAAAAGGAAGTGCAAGAAATGAACAACATCCCCCACAATGCACCATAGTCAGGAAGAGAGATGAGTAAAATGGCTGCCAGCAGCACATGGCAAACACAACAGGGAAAAAAAACCTGACAGTATCCTCCCCTCAATGACTCCTCCCCCGCAGGAGGACAAAAGGCTTATTGGAGAAACAGGCATGGAAGGCACGGAGGAGGGCGGGAGCATGAACATCAGAGGAGGGAACCCAAGAACGCTCCTCTGGACCATAGCCCCTCTAGTGAACCAAATACTGTACATGGCCCCTGGACATACGAGAGTCAATAATGCTGCTGACCTCATACTCCTCATGGTTGTCAACAAAGATAGGACGGGGATGAGGCAACACAGTGGTAAACCGATTACAAACCAATGGTTTCAAGAGGGAGACATGAAAAACATTGGAGATGCGCATAGCAGGAGGAAGGTCAAGAGCGTAGGCCACAGGATTAACCCGTAGGAGTATTCAAAAAGGACCAACATAATGGGGAGCCAATTAGACCGTTCCGCAGCCCTATTGGATTGAGGGTAAAATGCCGAGGAGAAGGAAAGCTGGATCCCCATTTGAGCACAAAAGGAACGCCAAAATCTGGAGACAAACTGGCTACCCCGATCCGACACTATCTTCTTGGGTAACCCATGTAAATGGAAGACCTCCCGGGCAAAAATTGAAGCAAGCTCCTGAGCGGTAGGCAGCTTCATCAAGGGAATGCAATGTGACATTTTAGAAAAACGGTCAACCACCATAAGGATAACAGTATTGCCATTGGAAACAGGGAGCTCGACAATGAAGTCCATGGAAAGATGTGTCTAAGGGCACTCACCATTAGCAATAGGTTGAAGAAGACCCACAGGAAGACGTCGAGGAGTCTTATTCTGTGCACAAACTGAGCCGGGGGTAACATACGCAGCAACATCAGAATGAAGACCTGGCCACCAGAATTGTCGAGTGACAGACCAAATCATTTGGTTCTTGCCTGGGTGACCTGCGGCTTTAGGATAGTGGTAAGTGTGCAAAATTTTAGTTCGAAGATTCTCAGGAACAAAACACTTACCTTTAGGTTTCTCAGGAGGTGCATTGGTTTGTGCAGCCAGGATCTCCTCCCCCAAGGGAGAAGTCAAATTAGTACATGTAGTAGCAAAAATATGGTCAGGAGGTATAACAGGAGTAGGTACAGACTCCTCCTTAGACAGAGACAAAAATTGTCGAGAGAAGGCATCAGCCCTAACATTCTTACTACCAGGCAGGTAGGAGACCACATAATTAAACCAAGACAAAAATAGCGCCCATCTGGCCTGTCAGGGCGACAAACGTTTTGCTTCAGATAGATAAGTTAAATTCTTGTGGTCAGTAAGAATGAGCACTGGCACGCTAGTACCCTCGAGAAGATGCCTCCATTCCATAAGTGCCAAAATTATGGCCAGCAATTCCCTGTCACCAATTTCATAATTGCACTCCTCTGGAGACAATTTCTTAGAGAAGAAACCATACAGATGCAAGGAAACATCAGGCGTAGGACATTGAGACAAGAGGCCACCTACTCCAGTCTCAGACGCATAGACCTCAAGAACGAAAGGCAGGACAGGGTTAGGATGAGCCAGAACTGGAGTGGCAGCAAAGGCAGTCTTAAGACTATCAAAGGCCTTAATGGCAGTAGGTGACCAATGGAGTGGATCATTCTCTTTACGGGTCATGTCTGTGATAGGTTTGATCAAGGAAGAAAAGGAAGAAAAGTTTTTAATAAACTTTCTATAGTAATTGGTGAACCCCAAAAAACGTTCAATAGACCGAAGAACAACTGGGCGAGGCCACTGCAGAACTGCAGATAACTTGTCAGGATCCATGGAGAACCCTGCAACGGAGATAACGTAACCTAGGAAGGTTACTTGAGTCTGATGGAACTCACATTTCTCGAGTTTACAAAACAGGCTGTTCTCACGTAGTCTCTGAAGAACCCGTGTAACATGAGAACGATGAGCCTCAAGTGTGGGTGAGTGTATGAGGATGTCGTCTAAGTACACCACAACACACTGTTGCAACATATCTCGTAGGACATCATTAAAAAATTCCTGAAAAACAGCAGGAGCATTCCATAGGCCAAAGGGCTTTACAAGATACTCACAATGCCCGCTCCTGGTGTTAAATGCTGTTTTCCATTCGTGGCCCTCCTTAATCCTAACGAGATTGTACGCTCCTCTCAAATCAAGTTTAGTAAAGACCGTAGCTCCCTTGAGGCGGTCAAAGAGTTCCGTAATAAGCGGAATAGGGTAAGCATTCTTAATGGTAAGACAGCGGTCACAAAGACCGCTGCTCCATAACCTGTCCGCCTGCGCAGAGCAGGTGGACAGACATCACCGGAAATCAACCCGTTCGAGTACGATCGGGTTGATTGACACCCCCTGCTGGCGGCCTATTGGCCACGAGTCTGTCTCTTGTGAGCTGCTGGTGCAATGCTGAATATGGCGAGCGTATTGCTCGCCGTATTCAGCGAGGTCTGTCAGACCTGATCCGCACTGTCGGATCAGGTCCGACAAACCTTGATAACTAGAGGCCATGGTCTTAACTCGCCTCCCTTTTTCTTCACAAAGAAGAAGCCAGCCCCTGCAGGAGAGCAGGATTTGCAGATGATCCCCCGTGACAGAGCATAGGCAACATACTCCTCCATAGCACAATTCTCTGCAACAGACAGAGGGTACACCCGGCCCCAAAGAGGAATGGCTCTGGGTTGCAGGTCTATGGCACAATCGGAAGATCGGTGAGGAGGCAACGTACCAGCATGCACCTTGTCAAACACGTCTAGGAACTCTTGGTACTCCTCTGGCAATTGAGATACCGAAGAAGTGCACAAGACTTTAACTGGTTTCCGAAGACAAGTGGAAATACATTGCGGGGACCACGACAAAATTTCGGACCTGCGCTAGTCGAGACTGGGATTGTGCTTTTGGAGTCAGGGATAACCCAGAACAACCGGAAAATGCGGAGAGTTTATCACCTGGAACTGGAGGGTTTCAAAATGGAGAGCCCCAACAGCCATGGACAACGGAGCAGTTTCGTGAGTAACGAGTGTGGGCTGAAGGGGCCTGCCATCAATGGCCTCAATAGCAAGCGGAACGGACCGAGGCAAAACAGGAATGGAGTGCTTTGATACAAAAGCACTGTCAATGGAATAGCCCGCAGCACCGGAGTCAACAAGAGCCTGAGTGACTATGGAGGAGTCCACCCAGGAAAGGACAAACATGACCAAAGGTTTCTCCTTAAGCGGTTCCGGGAACGAGGATAAACCACCCAAGGTCTGCCCCCAACAGGACCTAAGGTGTGAGCGTTTCCCAGCCGTGTCGGACAAGACTTCAAAAGGTGACCCTGTAACCCACAATAGAGGCAGAGCCCATCCCTCCTCCTAAAGGCCATCTCCACCGTGGAGAGACGTGTGAATCTCAGCTGCATCGGCTCAGCAGTACCTGGTGACTCGGGACCAGGAGGCATGGGAGGAGAGGGAGGCATGGGTGGGAACGAACACGTAGAAGACAACGGAACAGGAGGCTTCCGCAAGCGCTCCTTGAAAGAGGGCCTCTCTCTGAGTCTGATGTCTATTAGGATCAAAAAAGACACCAATGCCTCGAGATCCTCTGGTAAATCTCTGGCAGCAACTTCGTCTTTAATCGCATCAGAGAGCCCATGAAAGAAGGCGGCAACAAGGGCTTCATTGTTCCAACCTACCTCTGCGGCAAGTGTACGGAACTCAATGGCAAACTGAGCAACAGATCTTGTACCTTGCTGAATGGACATGAGTCGTTTAGCAGCAGAAGAGGAGCGAGCCGGAACATCAAATACCCTTCAAAAGGAGGCCACAAATTAAGGGTAATTTGAAATCACAAGTTTATTAGTCTCCCACAAGGGATTAGCCCAGGCAAGAGCTGTGTCAGAGAGTAACGAGATGATAAATCCCACCTTAGCTCTGTCAGAGGGAAACGCCTGAGGTAACAGCTCAAAGTTAATGCCCTGGTTCAAAAACCCGCTGCACTGAATAGGATCGCCTCCATATCGCTGAGGTAGAGGTGCAGAACCGGACATGCTCCTGGTAGGAATAGGTGCAGCAGCGGAAACAGGAGCAGCCATAACTTACGGGACACTTCGGTCCAAATGTGCAGTGCGAGTCAGCAGGGTTTGCAGGGCTAGTGCAAATTGATCCAAGCGGTGATCCTGTTCATCCATCCTGGAAATAATGGCAGGTAAAGGTGGATTATTAGCACCATCAGGATTCATGGCCTTTGCGTAATGTCAGGGTGCCAGGAATCAGACTGAGACGAGAAGTGCAAAAATAATCACACCTTTATTGATAGCAAAAAATAATAAAAAGTCCACAAGTCAAATAACAAGCCAGGAGTCAAAACCAGAGCTGGTAGTCAGGCGAGCTGAGTCAGGAGCCAAAGCGAATAGTCAGACGAGCCGGAATCAGGAACAAGGAAAACAGCAGAGTCAGGAACAAGCCAGGGATCAGGAACCAGGAAGGACGTCAGGCAGCCAGGTAATACACAGGAACTCTCACAAACAGGTCTGAGACAACGCAAAGGCAAAGCATACTGAACAGAGGCCCTTTAAATAATAAGTGATGACATCACAATTCTGAGACTGCATCCTGTCTCACATGGATGATGTACACCAGTCTGGCCATAAAAGGAAGTGCAAGAAATGAGCAGCATCCCCCACAATGCACCATAGTCAGGAAGAGAGTTGAGTAAAATGGCTGCCAGCAGCACATGGCAAACACAACAGGGAAAAAACCCTGACAAATATGCTGTCGCCTTCAATGTTACCAGTGATTAAAAGGGAGAATTGGCTTTCTCTAAAACCTGATTTTCACAAATG
This sequence comes from Bombina bombina, assembly GCF_027579735.1. NCBI lineage: Eukaryota > Metazoa > Chordata > Amphibia > Anura > Bombinatoridae > Bombina > Bombina bombina. The sequence continues at coordinate 207,327,239 of NC_069505.1, read as the reverse complement.
CAACAGCATTAGATGCAAATCATGCTCATATGCATTATTTGGTCAAGAATTTACCTCTCAAGTTACAGGCAAAGTCTATCAGATTAAACAGTATTCCACTTGTAATTCATCTTTTGTAATATATCTTCTGACCTGTAGGGGGTGTAACAAGCAGTATGTAGGACTCACTACACGCCCCCTGAAGGATCACTTTTTAGAGCACCTCAGGTCAATTGAAGATCCTAAGGCCTAGATTTAGAGTTCGGCGGTAAAAGGGCTGTTAACGCTCCGCGGGCTTTTTTCTGGCCGCACCATAAATTTAACTCTGGTATCGAGAGTTAAAACAAATGCTGCGTTAGGCTCCAAAAAAGGAGCGTAGGGCATTTTTACCGCAAATGCAACTCTCGATACCAGAGTTGCTTACGGACGCGGCCGGCCTCAAAAACGTGCTCGTGCACGATTCTCCCATAGGAAACAATGGGGCTGTTTGAGCTGAAAAAAAACCTAACACCTGCAAAAAAGCAGCGTTCAGCTCCTAACGCAGCCCCATTGTTTCCTATGGGGAAACACTTCCTACGTCTGCACCTAACACCCTAACATGTACCCCGAGTCTAAACACCCCTAACCTTACACTTATTAACCCCTAATCTGCCGCCCCCGCTATCGCTGACCCCTGCATTACAGTTTTAACCCCTAATCTTCCGCTCCGTAAACCGCCGCAACCTACGTTATCCCTATGTACCCCTAATCTGCTGCCCTAACATCGCCGACCCCTATGTTATATTTATTAACCCCTAATCTGCCCCCCACAACGTCGCCGACACCTGCCTACACTTATTAACCCCTAATCTGCCGAGCGGACCTGAGCGCTACTATAATAAAGTTATTAACCCCTAATCCGTCTCACTAACCCTATCATAAATAGTATTAACCCCTAATCTGCCCTCCCTAACATCGCCGACACCTACCTTCAATTATTAACCCCTAATCTTCCGATCGGAGCTCACCGCTATTCTAATAAATGTATTAACCCCTAAAGCTAAGTCTAACCCTAACACTAACACCCCCCTAACTTAAATATAATTTTAATCTAACGAAATAAATTAACTCTTATTAAATAAATTAATCTTATTTAAAGCTAAATACTTACCCGTAAAATAAACCCTAATATAGCTACAATATAAATTATAATTATATTATAGCTATTTTAGGATTAATATTTATTTTACAGGCAACTTGGTATTTATTTTAACTAGGTACAATAGCTATTAAATAGTTAAGAACTATTTAATAGTTACCTAGTTAAAATAATAACAAATTTACCTGTAAAATAAATCCTAACCTAAGATATAATTAAACCTAACACTACCCTATCAATAAAATAATTAAATAAACTACCTACAATTACCTACAATTAACCTAACACTACACTATCAATAAATTAAATAAACACAATTGCTACAAATAAATACAATTAAATAAACTAGCTAAAGTACAAAAAATAAAAAAGAACTAAGTTACAGAAAATAAAAAAATATTTACAAACATAAGAAAAATATTACAACAATTTTAAAATAATTACACCTACTCTAAGCCCCCTAATAAAATAACAAAGCCCCCCAAAATAATAAATTCCCTACCCTATTCTAAATTAAAAAAGTTACAAGCTCTTTTACCTTACCAGCCCTGAACAGGGCCCTTTGCGGGGCATGCCCCAAGAAGTTCAGCTCTTTTGCCTGTAAAAGAAAACATACAATACCCCCCCCCCCCCAACATTACAACCCACCACCCACATACCCCTAATCTAACCCAAACCACCCTTAAATAAACCTAACACTAAGCCCCTGAAGATCTTCCTACCTTGTCTTCACCATACCAGGTTCACCGATCCGTCCTGGCTCCGATATCTTCATCCAACCCAAGCGGGGGCTAGACATCCACTGAAGAAGTCCAGAAGAGGGTCCAAAGTCTTCCTCCTATCCGGCAAGAAGAGGACATCCGGACCGGCAAACATCTTCTCCAAGCGGCATCTTCTATCTTCTTCCATCCGGTGCGGAGCGGGTCCATCTTGAAGCAGGCGACGCGGATCCATCCTCTTCTTCCGATGTCTCCCGACGAATGACGGTTCCTTTAAGGGACGTCATCCAAGATGGCGTCCCTCGAATTCCGATTGGCTGATAGGATTCTATCAGCCAATCGGAATTAAGGTAGGAATTTTCTGATTGGCTGATGGAATCAGCCAATCAGAATCTAGTTCAATCCGATTGGCTGATCCAATCAGCCAATCAGATTGAGCTCGCATTCTATTGGCTGTTCCGATTATTTTATTAGGGGGCTTAGAGTAGGTGTAATTATTTTAAAATTGTTGTAATATTTTTCTTATGTTTGTAAATATTTTTTTATTTTCTGTAACTTAGTTCTTTTTTATTTTTTGTACTTTAGCTAGTTTATTTAATTGTATTTATTTGTAGCAATTGTGTTTATTTAATTTATTGATAGTGTAGTGTTAGGTTAATTGTAGGTAATTGTAGGTAGTTTATTTAATTATTTTATTGATAGGGTAGTGTTAGGTTTAATTATATCTTAGGTTAGGATTTATTTTACAGGTAAATTTGTTATTATTTTAACTAGGTAACTATTAAATAGTTCTTAACTATTTAATAGCTATTGTACCTAGTTAAAATAAATACCAAGTTGCCTGTAAAATAAATATTAATCCTAAAATAGCTATAATATAATTATAATTTATATTGTAGCTATATTAGGATTTATTTTACAGGTAAGTATTTAGCTTTAAATAGGAATAATTTATTTAATAAGAGTTAATTTATTTCGTTAGATTAAAATTATATTTAAGTTAGGGGGGTGTTAGTGTTAGGGTTAGACTTAGCTTTAGGGGTTAATACATTTATTAGAATAGCGGTGAGCTCCGATCGGAAGATTAGGGGTTAATAATTGAAGGTAGGTGTCGGCGATGTTAGGGAGGGCAGATTAGGGGTTAATACTATTTATGATAGGGTTAGTGAGGCGGGTTAGGGGTTAATAACTTTATTATAGTAGCGGTGCGGTCCGCTCGGCAGATTAGGGGTTAATTATTTTAAGTAGCTGGCGGCGATGTTGTGGGGGGCAGATTAGGGGTTAATAAATGTAATATAGGGGTCGGCGGGGTTAGGGGCAGCAGATTAGGGGTACATAAGTATAACGTAGGTGGCGGTCGGAAGATTAGGGGTTAAAATTTTTAATCGAGTGGCGGCGGTGTGGGGGGAGCTCGGTTTAGGGGTACATAGGTAGTTTATGGGTGTTAGTGTACTTTAGGGTACAGTAGTTAAGAGCTTTATAAACCGGCGTTAGCCAGAAAGCTCTTAACTCCTGCTATTTTCAGGCGGCTGGAATCTTGTCGTTAGAGCTCTAACGCTCACTGCAGAAACGACTCTAAATACCGGCGTTAGAAAGATCCCATTGAAAAGATAGGCTACGCAAATGGCATAGGGGGATCTGCGGTATGGAAAAGTCGCGGCTGTAAAGTGAGCGTTAGACCCTTTAATCACTGACTCCAAATACCAGCGGGCGGCCAAAACCAGCGTTAGGAGCCTCTAACGCTGGTTTTGACGGCTACCGCCGAACTCTAAATCTAGGCCTAAGTCCACTACCCCTGTATCACTACATTTTAAGAAAGAACACAATTCGGATATTTCTCTCCTGACATTCCAGTGCATCCAAGCTATTCCCAGACACCCCAGAAGGGGAAATAGAGAGGAAACTCTTAGACAAAGGGGAATTTTTTGGATTTTCCAATTGGAGATTGGAGTGCCTAGAGGTCTAAACTCTGAATGGGATGTTAACCTATTTGTTAAATAAATTAGACCTAAATGATTATACACTGACTTAGAATATTAAGTAATAGGTTTGACAGTTCTATCTTATCTTTATTTGTATATATTTTGCTGCGGATAAAGTAATCTCTTATGAAATGATATATATTATAAATGTATAGCTTACATTTGAGATAATATTGCTTTTTTCTTTCACTTATTATCATTTCTTTGTTTTGTCCTTCTTAAGAGTTTGTTAAAATGCTCTATATATGCCTCCTCTTTTTATATTGTCCTTTTAAATATATTATTTAACCTTTTGTATCTCACTTTAGGTGAGTTAATTAACAATTATAGTTTAGTCATTATGATTGGATGATCAGTTTAGGGAGGTGACACACAGGTGTATAAGAGAAATGTTTAGTCATTAGGTTGTAGGGGGTCATTGAAAAAGTACAGTATTTTTTATACGAAACATGTTTGACCATGTTCTACCTTGTCCTGTGATGTGCTGTGTTATATATTGCTGATGTTTAATAAATTCTTCTGCTTTTATTGGATTTGGGAGTCCTGTATTCGTTGTTCGTTGGAGACCAGGTGCCTTTCATTTGTGTTGTCTACGTTCCTTATATATGTAGGAGCCCTTGTCTCTGAAATAAACAAGGCTATCCACAGCCATTATGTTAGCAAATCTGCAGATAATTATCCGATAACTTCTGCTGAGGTTAGTTGGGTAGAGATATGTAACAGGTTTAGCTTTGTGAAGCCTGTGCCATGCCATGTCTTGTTGATACGGACCCCACCCTGTTTTTTAGGTGCTCAGATTGTTACTCTAATTAGAGCATGTCATTATTGACGCTATTTTACGGCTCACAGTCATATTTGGTTTGTGTATTGGATTCTGTTCCTAGGTGCGCTATATAAGAGTTTACTTTAGTGCTGACTTTTACTAGAATCTCTGACCATTATTCTGTTTAGTGACTGTGCGGGATCTATGTGTAGTGACTGTGCGGGATCTATGTGTAGTGACTGTGCTGGATCTATGTGTGGTGTGGCTGATCTCGACCTGACTCTGACCTTGTTTGCAGGACTCTGATTTGGATACCACATTGCCAGCCCGTGCCTGTCCCTGACTACATCTCTAGGAATTGTTGTACTTTTCTGACTATGTTTGTCTTACCTAGTCTTTGCGCTCCTCCTGATATATCTGATTGGTCACATCCTATGTATTTTTCATTGTGCTGGGATAATGTATATGCAGCCACTCCCCAACCTCTGGGCCCCATCCTGGACAGACTTCTACTAGTCTGGCAGTCTACAGTGTGCATTTCCAGTTCTTAGAATAAGAAAACCCACAATTTGCAGAGTTGAAGGGAGCAAAATAAATCACAAAAGCTGCTGCATATTGCAAGGTTGTTTTAATATGCATATTTAAATATATATTATAATCTTAATGTGTTTACTGCTCTCAAAGCTTATATACTTATAGCAAAGTGGCCCCTTAACTGTTTTTGTTGTTGTTGTTGTTTTGTGAAACTCTTGGTGCACATTGTATATTTATGTAACTAACCCCTGATTTATTTTGAATATGCTTGTGACATCCAAGGTAATCCATGAAAGGGAAATTAAACCCAATTTTTTTTGTTTCACGGTTCAGATAGAGTGTACAAATAAACGCCTAGATTTAGAGTTTGGCGTTAGCCGTCAAAAGCAGCGTTAAGGGGTCCTAACGCTGCTTTTTACTGCCCGCTGGTATTTAGAGTCAGGCAGGAAAGGGTCTACTGCTCACTTTCTTTCCGTGACTTGAGGCTACCACAGATCCCCTTACATCAGTTGCGTATCCTATCTTTCTATGGGATTTGCCTAACGCTGGTATTACCAGTCTTGGAAGAAGTGAGCGGTAGAGCCTCTACCGACAAGACTCCTACCGTAAAAAAAAGTCAGTAGTTAAGAGCTTTATGGGCTAACAGGGGAACATAAAGCTCTTAACTACTGTGCTATAAAGTACACTAACACCCATAAACTACCTATGAACCCCTAAACCGAGGCCCCCCCACATCGCCAACCCTATAATAATTTTTTTTAACTCCTAATCTGCTGATCCGGACACCGCCGCAACCTACATTATACCTATGAACCCCTAATCTGCTGCCCCTAACCAGGGCCGCCATCAGGGGGTAACAGGGGTGACTCCTTTCAGGGGCCCAATGGACCAGGGGGGGGGGCATGAGGCAAGAACAACTAAAAAAATATTTATTTATTTTTTACATTTTGGCAGCCACCAGTGGGTACTACAGCAGAGTGCTAATTGAGCATGAGAAATGTTATTACAAGGAGTAAAGTATTAGCATTTGAGAGGTTTTTTGAGTGTGCACTAAACCACTATGCACAGTGTGAGACAGACTTGGCACTTTGTTTGTTCAGTGTGTGCCTGAGTCAGATGGCAGATCACTTTCATTTGCAGAGGAGGTAGGACTTTTTTATTTCTTTGTGCAATTTCGGATTGTAACTTCTGTGTGGTAGTAGTTGTATGGTGTTGCCAGGGGTCCATAAAAACACATTTTTTTTAGCAGCAGTGTATTTATGATTATTTGACAATGCTGTTGAAATTATATATTTAAAGCCATGCAAAAATGTTTCCTCCTCAATACACAAATGGTCGGTGCCCTTTTGGCAGATATGCGTTTTTTTTATTAATAGATATATATATTAATTACATTCCAGTTTATACATCTGCATAAAAAATTATACTCTCAGACTAAGATTGCTCAGTTTTTGAGATGAGACAGGTTAACTTAAAACTGTTCAGTTTACACTACAGCTGACTTAATTTTGAAATACATACCAACAAGCCTAAAACCTGCATTTAACCAGATCTAATGGTATAAGTACCAACCACAGCTTATGCTTCCACCAAGACCATATAGAGTACAGCATTTTCAAAATCCATAAGTACATCTGACAGATGGGAACATTTGTACACTATATTTGAAGTGCTGCTCTTGGTTGGGGAAAATGGGGGGGAAATACCAAACATATGTCAACCTACATATGTCAAGTACTTTTCTTCATCTAGCCATCTACCCAGATCATTAATGTACAATTTTGAATTCACCGAATTATTTTTGTTTGCACATTTACAAATATGATTCTTTAAAAAGTAATCTCTTAATTTCTGCAATTTTTTTATCATGCATATCACACACTGTAGACTTAGGGGATGCAATGTGCAGCAATGTTACCTCCTGTGAGTGTTTCTGTGGGTGTCTGTGTTTATGTCTTTGTGCTTTTGTTTGTGTCTCTATGAGTGTGTATGTATTTTTTTTCTGTGGGTCTCTCTGTGAGGGTGGGTATGTATGTCTTTGTGCATTTTCTGTGGATGTCTGTGAGGGTGTGTGCGTATGTCTTTGTGCTTTTTCTATGGGTGTCTATGTGAGGGTGTGTGTATGTATGTCTTTGTGTATTTTCTCTGGATGCCTCTGTGAGGGTGGGTGTGTTTGTCTCTGTGTTTTCTGTGGATGTCTCTGTGAGGGTTGGTGTGTGTATGTATGTATATCTGTGTTTTCTGTGGATGTCGCTGTGAGGGTGTGTGTTTTCTGTGGGTGTCTCTGTGAGGATGTGTGTATGTCTGTGCATTTTTTGTGGGTGTCTCTGTGAGAGTGTGTGTATGTCTGTGTTTTCTGTGGATGTCTCAGTGAGGGTGTGTGTGTATTTATGTCTTTCTGTGTTTTATGTGGTTGTCTCTCTGTGTGTGTATGTCTTATTGTGTTTTCTGAGGCTGTCTCTGTTGGTGTTTCCTTGGGTGTATGTGCAGGTGTGTGTGTGTGTCCATTGTCTGTTCCTTTTTATAGGATATATTGACCTTACTACTAATTTTTCTCATCTTTCTACTGACTTTGAGACTAATGAGACCTTTCCGGAAGTCACCAATCCACCATTTAACCTTTAAATTATTGTTTAGGCAGTTCAGGGCCCTTCCTTTCAGCCACTGCATGCTGTTGTCATCATTTAGTTGGCATCTTCCTTGACAAAAAGATAATCAGAACTAAACTATATTTTGTTTTGTAAACCTCCTTTTTTGACAAAACTGTAGTCTACCTCATTACTTGTCAGGTCAATGTAAACAAGTGCTGAGTGTCTGTTTGGGGGTCTGTGTCTGAGTGTGTTTCTTTGCGTGTCTGCTAGAGTGTCTATATGTGAATCCTTATGTGTGAGTGTATGTTTCAGTGTATTACTGTGTCTGTGTGTTACTACCTTTACAACATTTCCAAGTTTGACTATTAAGAATAAAGTGCATATACGTTTTAGTCACTTGGTCAAAAATTGTACATGTCAAAGGGGGGCCCTGATCAATGGTTAAGTCAGGGGCCCCAAAATTTCTAGTGGCGGCCCTGCCCCTAACAGCGCTGACACCTACATTATATTTATTAACCCCTAATCTGCCCCCCCAACATCGCCGCCACCTACCTACAATTATTAACCCCTAATCTGCCGACCGGACCTCGCCGCCACTATAATAAATGTATTAACCCCTAAACCACCGCACTCCTGCCTTGCAAACACTATAATAAATTGTATTAACCCCTAATCTGCCCTCCCTAACATCACCACCACCTACCTACAATTATTAACCCCTAATCTGCCCTCCCTAACATCGCCGCCACCTACCTACAATTATTAACCCCTAATCTGCTGACCGGACCTTGCCGAAACTATAATAAATGTATTAACCTCTAAACCTAAGTCTAACCCTAACACCCCCCTAAATTAAATATAATTTAAAATAATCTAAATACATTTACTATAATTAAATAAATTATTCCTATTTAAAACTAAATACTTACCTATAAAATAAACCCTAATATAGCTACAATATAACTAATAGTTACATTGTAGCTATTTTAGGATTTATATTTATTTTACAGGCAACTTTGTATTTATTTTAACTATGTACAATAGCTATTAAATAGTTAATAACTATTTAATAGCTACCTAGTTAAAATAAGTACCTGTAAAATAAATCCTAACCTAAGTTACAAATACACCTAACACTACACTATCAATAAATTAATTAAATAAATTGCCTACAAATTAGCTAAACTAAAATACAATTCAATAAACTAATCTATAATACAAAAAAAAAACTAAATTACAGAAAATAAAAAAAAATTATAAGAAGTTTAAACTAATTACACCTAATCTAAGCCCCCTAATAAAATAAAAAAGCCCCCCAACATAATAAAATGCCCTACCCTATTCTAAATTACAAAGTAATCAGCTCTTTTACCAGCCCTTAAAAGGGCTTTTTGCGGGACATTGCCCCAAAGTAATCAGCTCTTTTACCTGTAAATTAAAATACAACCCCTCCAACATTAAAACCAGCTCAGCTCAGCCCCATTGTTTCCTATGGGGATATCGTGCACAAGCACGTTTTTCCAGCTTACCGCTACCGTAGGCAACGCTGGTATTGAGAGTTGAAGTGGAGCTAAATTATGCTCAACGCTCACTTTTCTGAGGCTAACGCAGCCATTCAGAAAACTCTAAATACCAGCGTTGTCTTAAGGGTGCGCTGGAAAAAAAAGCAGCGTTAGCACCGCGGGTCTTTACCGACAAAACTCTAAATCTAGGCGAAAGAAAATTAAAAAAACTTTCCATTTCACTTCTATCATGCATTACTAGTGTCTGGAACACTATATGGCAGCAGGTTTTGTAAGAATACATTTAACAATGTTATACATTGTGCAAGCGCTGCTGCCATCTAGTGCTCAAAAGTGTATATAACCTTGTTATGCTCTGAATCATAAAAGAATGTTAGGTTTCATGTCCCTTTAATATTAAAAGAAACAAAATGTGAACTAAGAATATATAAGCAACAATGAATAATATGTATATCACTAAAAACCTTTCAAGATCAAGGAAAGCAGTATAAGATTTTTAAAGGAACATTTAAAGGGATAGTCTAGTCAAAATTAAACTTTCATGATTCAGATAGAGCGTGTCATTTTAAGCAGCTTTCTTATTTAATCCTTTTATCAATTTTTCTTCGTTCTCTTGGTATCTTTATTTTAAAAAGCTGTAAAGTAAGCTTAGGAGCCGGCCCATTTTTGGTTCAGAACCTGGGTAGCACTTGCTGATTGGATTGCTACATTTAGGCACCAATCAGCAAGCGCTACTCAGGTGTAGTGATGTCGCGAACCTAAAATTTTGCGTTTGCAAATGGCGAACGCGAACTTCCGCAAAAGTTTGCGAACCGGGTGAACCGCCATAGACTTCAATAGGCAGGCGAATTTTAAAACCCACAGGGACTCTTTCTGGCCACAAAAGTGATGGAAAAATTGTTTCAAGGGGACTAACATCTGGACTGTGGTATGCCGGAGAGGGATCCATGGCAAACTCCCATGGAAAATTGCATAGTTGATGCAGAGTCTGTTTTTTTAAATGTATGTACACTACTGTTTTAGTAGATATGACTTGCACTGGTGTGACACTGTGCCCTGGCAGGACCTGGAGCGCACACGTGTGAGGGAAACTGACTGCTATTATTTCACAATAAAAAAGGTTTTTGTTTTTTTAAATGTATGTACACTACTGTTTTAGAAGATATGACTTGCACTGGTGTGACACTGTGCCCTGGCAGGACCTGGAATGCACACGTGTGAGGGAAACTGACTGCTATTATTTCACAGTAAAAAAAGGTTGTTGTTTTTTAAAATGTATGTACACTACTGTTTTAGAAGATATGACTTGCACTGGTGTGACACTGTGGCCTGGCAGGACCTGGAGCGCACACGTGTGAGGGAAACTGACTATTATTATTTCACAATAAAAAATGGGGGGGGTTTAAATGTATGTACACTACTGTTTTAGTAGATATGACTTGCACTGGTGTGACACTGTGCCCTGGCAGGACCTGGAGCGCACACGTGTGAGGGAAACTGACTGCTATTATTTCACAATAAAAAAGGGGGGGGGGGGTTTAAATGTATGTACACTACTGTTTTAGCAGATATGACTTGCACTGGTGTGACACTGTGCCCTGGCAGGACCTGGAATGCACACGTGTGAAGGAAACTGACTGCTATTATTTCACAGTAAAAAAAGGTTTTGTTTTGTTTTTTAAATGTACACTACTGTTTTAGCAGATATGACTTGCACTGGTGTCACACTATGCCCTGGCAGGACCTGAAACGCACACGTGTGAAGGAAACTGACTGCTATTATTTCAAATGAAAAAAAAGGTTGTTGTTTTTTTAAGTGTACACTACTGTTTTAGCAGATATGACTTGCACTGGTGTGACACTGTGCCCTGGCAGGACCTCAAACGCACACGTGTGAAGGAAAATTACTGCTATTATTTCAAATTAAAAAAAGTTTTTTGTTTTTTTTAAATGTACACTACTGTTACACCTGATATGAGTGGTGGCACTGGGCAAGTGGGCACAGTATACGCTGTGTGCCTGAGCTGGCAGGCAGGCTGCAATTAGATTACACAGGGGAAAAAAAAAAAAAAAAAAGCACACTGATGTTCTAGCCCTAAAAAGGGCTTTTTGGGGTGCTGTCCTTACAGCAGAGATCAGATGAGTCCTTCAGGACTGTAGTGGACACTGAATACACTAGCCTAGCTATCGATTTCCCTATTAAATCAGCAGTAACTACACTGTCCCTCCTCTCACTAAGAATGCAGGCTCCGAATGAATCTAAAATGGATGCTGTCCAGGAGGTGGGAGGGTCTGGGAGGGAGGGTCTGCTGCTAATTGGCTGGAATGTGTCTTGTGACTGTGAGCTACAGGGTCAAAGTTTACTCAATGATGACGAATAGGGGGCGGATCGTGTCATGAGATGCAGGACATATGCAGGACACAGCAATGATGGTACAACTCTATTTTATTGCAGAGCATAACAATACACATCTAGTCAGGTTGATTGTACTAAACTAACTGCGACACAGACACCGGACCTAAGCCCCGCCCACATACTAGTGACATCACATCCTGCTCTCATCACATCTTCCCCTTTTTCAAAGGCAAAGCATACATTTGCATATAATAAATAACAAGGTACACCAACAGGGTATACAACAACATTTTTGTTTTTGAACATTATAAAAACAGATAGATTAGAAAACATGAACAAATAAATTACATCCTGACTTGGACATCGGGGTAGACTACCCTAGTCCACAGTGACCATGGGATTATTCTGCCCATACTTCCGGTCACTGTTCTAGCTAAAGTCAGTCCCTGTATTGGGCCGGAAGTTTCACCACTCTTCCGCTTGATGTAACTTTGCATGAACTGTCCTCTGATACAGAAGATGGTGAACAAGAGTCTGCTGGAGGCAAAGACATATCCCCGCTGTGATCTTGCTGAGGGGAAGGCACCTCTCTTAGAACAGGGGATCCCACCGGCGGTGGTACTGAGGTATCCGGTTCCAGACTCTCAGGTACAGACTGAAGATGTCTTCGGTTACGGCGTGTAACCGTTCCTCCCTCTGTAAGGACTGTGTAAGACCTTGGTTCTGGAGAGCGGCCCACCACCGTAGCAGGCGTCTTCCATTTCTTCTCATCATCCAGTTTAATTCTGACACTTTGGCCCGCTTTCAGTTCCTGTAAAGGCCTGACAGAATGTCTCCTGTCGTAGAAGAAACGATAACCCTTTTTGGCCTCTTCATCCCTCCTAAGGACTTCGTCCCGAGGAACAGGGCCAGGCGGCTTGAAGACACCCACTGAGGGTAAAGTGGTGCGAATCTGGCGTCCTAGCATCAGCTGTGCCGGGCTAAACCCGGTGGCTTGAATGGGCATCGCCCTGTATGACAAGAGGGCTAGGTACGGCTCAGATTGCTTTAGAATGAATTTTGTAGTTTGAACTGCCCTTTCAGCCATTCCGTTGGCCTGCGGATAATGTGGACTTGACGTGGAATGTACAAAATCATATTCCCTGCTGAAAGCACTGAACTCTGTAGAAGCGAACTGCATACCATTATCACTCACCAGCTCCATTGGAATGCCCCAGCGGGCGAACAAGCTCTTCAGGCGAATGATAACGGCCTGACTTGTGATATCATTCAGGGGTGCAATTTCCAAATACCTGGAATAGTAGTCGATCACAACAAGAAACTTTTTCCCGTGCAGTTCACACAAATCAGCAGCTATTTTCTGCCACGGCCCCGCAGGCAGCGGAGTAGACATCAAGGGCTCCCTTCTCTGAGTAGGCCGGCGTTCCCGGCAAAAGGCATATTTAGACACGTGATTTGCAATGTCGGAGCTGATCCCAGGCCACCACACAGCTGTAGCTGCCCTTTCTCTGCACTTTGTAATGCCTGAGTGGCCATCGTGAATCCTGTTTAACATCTCTTTCCTCATGCTGACAGGAATTACAATGCGGTCTTGGAACAGCACCAACCCCTCCAGCTCCGTGAGCTGCGACCTCTCTGGCTGGTAAGCATTTAAAGACATCCAGGCTGCCCGGCTCTCGGGCCAGCCTTCTTTTATGTACCTTATAACTTCTTGCAGATCTGTGTCCAAATATGTCTCTTTCTTTATCTCTTCCAGTTTCCTTGAAGAAATGGACTTAGAGGCCAGAACTGAATCTACATACACTTTCACATCCGATTCTGTGGAGGATTCTTCAGCAGCAGCCAGCGGGAGCCTGGATAGTGTATCTGCCACAACCAGTTGTTTCCCCGGCACATGCACTGCCTGAACATTGAACCTGAGCAGTCTCATTAAAAGTCTCTGGCATCTCAAGGGTGTTTTGTCAATGTCATAAGAATTGATTAGGGGGACTAGCGGTTTGTGGTCAGTTTCCAGACTAAATTTCTCCAAACCCACTAGATAACGCTGAAAGCGCTCACAGGCCCAAACTGCAGCCAGGCACTCTCAATTTGAGCGTATTTTGACTCCGCAGCCGTCAGTGTGCGGGAACAGTAGGCGATGGGCTGTAGTTTGTTGTCATTCAGCTGCAGGAGTGCAGCCCCCAACCCATAACTGCTTGCATCAACACTAACTACAGTCTTTTTTGAAGGGTCGTAGAACCCCAGCACTGGGGCAGACTCCAGTAGGGACTTGGCATGCTGAAAAGCTTTTTCTTGTGAAGGTCCCCAGACCCAGGCAACATCTTTCTTAAGCAGCTCTGTGACAGGGTGTAAAACTGTTGATAAATCTGGAAGAAACTTGCCCACGTAGTTTACAAGGCCCAATATCTGTCTCAGCTCATGCACATCCGAAGGGCTTTTCATCTGTTCAATAGCACGAATTTTCTCGGGGTCTGGCTTGATGCCATCCCCGTTGATGATATGCCCAAAGTAGCATAATTCAGTTTTCCTAAAATGACATTTTTCTTTATTCAGCTTCAGCCCAGACTCTTTGATAGCCTGTAGCACACAACTTAAACGCTGATCGTGCTCCTCCACTGTAGACCCATACACTAGAATGTCGTCCATGACGACCGCTGTGCCCACGTGGTCACTCAGGAGAGAACTCATTTCCCTTTGAAAGATTTCAGGAGCGGAGGATATCCCAAAGGGGAGTCTGCAGAAGCAGAACCGACCTACCGGTGTGATAAAGGTAGTCAGTTTGCGGCACTTTGGATCCAGGGGGATCTGCCAAAAGCCGCTAGAAGCATCCAATGTGGAAAAGAACTTCGCCCCAGCCAACTTTGGAGCTATATCTTCTAATGTCGGCAGCACAAATCTCTCTCTCTTTACTGCTTCATTCAACCTTTTCAGGTCCACACAGATGCACACCTTTCCGTTTTTCTTTGCAACTGGAACAATGGGGGGCACACCAATCAGTCGCTTCGACAACCTCTTCAATAACCCCCATAGACTTCATGCGCATAAGCTCTTTCTCCACTTGAGGCATGAGCGGGAACGGGATTCTACGAGGGGTAGAAATACTGTATGGGACTGCGTCACTTTTAAGTGCTATACGGACAGGTTTGCAGTTCAGTAGGCCCAACTCGCCAAACATATCTTCGGAAATCTCATTCACTCTGGCCACGAGGCCCAAGTCACAGGCTGCTTTTCTGCTCAATAAACTGTTAACACACTGACCTCGGATCACATGCACCCACATGGTAAACTTCCTTTGCTTGTACTCACAGCTGGCAAGAAATTTCCCCACACAATCAATGTGGCCACCAGGACTATGGACATTTGTAGTAACCTTCGCCAGCTGGGGCTGTCAAGGCAGTTTCATAAATTCAGCAAAAGACATTACAGTGATATCTGCTCCTGTGTCAATCTTAAAATCAACTTTGGCTCCCATTACAGTAAAAGTAACTTTCCAATCTTCCTCTGAGCTTGTCCGTTCCACAACAGACCACACAAAAGACACTTCCTGACCCTCCTGGTCACTGTCCACCTGCATCTCCTTAATGTATTCAGTTTTACACACCACTTCAAAATGGCCTATTCTGTTGCATTTTCTGCATCTTCTATCTCTGGCCGGGCATATAGCACTCTGATCATGAGCCCGGTAGCACCGTGTGCATCGGCCATGTTGCGCCCATCCACTTCTAGGCCTTTCCAGTACTTTAGATCTACCACTCACACTGTGCCTTTCACTAGCAGTTTTTCTAGACTGTTGCACTTCATCCACAATACTCTCAGACCTCAGATCAGCACTTTGCTTTTTCACCAGTTCACTCTGGCGGGCCATCCTAATAGCCCCGTCTAACGTTAAATCAGGCTCTAACTGCAGCTTCAGGGAGACTTCAGCATCTGCAATTCCAATAACTATTCTGTCTCTGATTTGCTCTTCTTTAGCAACACCAAACTCACAGAATTCAGCTAATTCATACAGGCTGCGCACAAATGACTCCACAGATTCTCCCACACGCTGATTACATTTGTGAAAACAAGCTCTCTCATGAATCACATTTCTTTTGGGCACAAAGTGGGCACTGAGTTTATCCATAACTATATCAAAGTTAAATTCTTCCCCTTCTTGGAAAATAAAAGCATTGAACACTGGCTCCACATCTTTCCCCATAGAGTATAAAAGAGAATTAACTTGTACTTCACCACTCTCCTTGTTCAGTTTGGAAGCAATCCTGAAGCGCTGAAACCGCTGACGCCATGTGGGCCAAGCTGCAGGCTGAGAGAAGTCAAAAGGCTCAGGTGGGGTAAACTTTGAAATTGCAATCGATCAGGAACAGAAGCGCAGTCCAGAACTTCTGACACCATGTCATGAGATGCAGGACATATGCAGGACACAGCAATGATGGTACAACTCTATTTTATTGCAGAGCATAACAATACACATCTAGTCAGGTTGATTGTACTAAACTAACTGCGACACAGACACCGGACCTAAGCCCCGCCCACATACTAGTGACATCACATCCTGCTCTCATCACAGATCGAACATCGCATATGTTCGCCGTCCGCTGCGAACGCGAACATGCTATGTTCGCTGCAAACTATTCGCGGCAGAACTGTTCGCGACATCACTACTCAGGTGCTGAACCAAAAATGGGATGGCTTCTAAGCTTACATTTTAGCTTTTTAAAATAACGATACCAAGAGAACGAAGAAAAATTAATAATAGGAATAAATTAGAAAGTTGCTTAAAATTGTATTAAATGAAAGTTTAATTTTGAATAGACTATTCCTTTAAGGGTTGTGTCACTTCAAGTGCCCCAACATTATTATTGAGAATTATTGTTTGAGATCAGTGTCATTTTGTTATAAAATAATTATATTTTTAAACTGACATGGTAATCCAACACGCTGCCAAAACATCTACTTGGCAAGTTTAATTATGTTGCTATGATGTTAAAGATGGGAAAATACTGTAGTATATAAAAGACTGATTCAATCATTTTTTTGCCAGCATTCCTTGTTAATTAATCTTAACAAAGGTCAATTCAATTAATCGTCATATAAGATCAAAAAACAAACACTCATTTTCATCCCTATTTCAACATATTAATTATAGTCAGATGAAGCTGAAATTTTTCTTCTAGACAAAATGAAGCATAGAATCAAGCGACAGGATGTGAAAAATGACTGTTTGTATTCGCCCACTTTTTTAAAACACTGCAATTTTATTTTATTTTTTTAAATTGTGGGAATAGATGTCTGTAGCTGAAAAAAAGTCAACCTCTTGTGAAAATGAATGTGTGATTGCTCAATATAACATTTGAGTGTGCTTAGTACTAAGGGAGACATTCTCTAAAACTCTCCAGTTTGGAGTGAAATTATCGTGCACATTTCACAGGAGAAAACGTGCTAAACTCTCTAAGAAAAGGGTGGAATCTAAAAGTCCCAGAGGGATCTGAGCTGCCTCCCTTAGGAAGTATAGCAGCGTCTGTTTCCAGACTTATCTATCCCTCTCAGCAGAAACAATTGAAGCAGTATCACTCAGATTTAGGAGTATAAAGTCAATCGCCTAGATTTAGAGTTTTGCGGCCAAAGGGGTGCGTTAGCTACGCATGCTTTTTTCTGGCCGCACCTTTTAAATACCGCTGGTATTTAGAGTTCACAGAATGGCTGGGTTTTCAGTGCGTTAGGCTCCAAAAAGGGAGCGTAGAGCATAATTTAACGCCACTCCAACTCTAGATACCAGCGGTGCTTACGGACGCGGCCAGCTTCAAAAACGTGCTCGTGCACGATATCCCTATAGAAAACAATGGGGCAGTTTGAGCTGAAAAAAAACCTAACACCTGCAAAAAAGCAGCGTTCAGCTCTTAACGCAGCCCCATTGTTTTCTATGGGGAAACACTTCCTAAGTCTGCACCTAACACTCTAACATGTACCCCGAGTCTAAACACCCCTAACCTTACACTTATTAATCCCTAATCTGCCGCCCCCGCTATCGCTGACACCTGCATTACACTTTTAACCCCTAATCTGCCACTCCGTAAACCGCCGCTACCTACATTATAGTTATGTACCCCTAATCTGCTGCCCCTAACACCGCCGACCCCTATATTATATTTATTAACCCCTAATCTGCCCCCCACAACGTCGCCGCCAGCTACCTACAATAATTAACCCCTAATCTGCCGATCGGAGCTCACCGCTACTATAATAAATGTATTAACCCCTAAAGCTAAGTCTAACCCTAACACTAACACCCCCCTAAGTTCAATATAATATTTATCTAACTAAATAAATTAACTCTTATTAAATAAATTATTCCTATTTAAATCTAAATACTTACCTGTAAAATAAACCCTAATATAGCTACAATATAAATTATAATTACATTGTAGCTATTTTAGGATTAATATTTATTTTACAGGCAACTTTGTATTTATTTTAACCAGGTACAATAGCTATTAAATAGTTAATAACTATTTAATAGCTACCTAGTTATAATAATTACAAAATTACCTGTAAAATAAATCCTAACCTAAGTTACAATTAAACCTAACACTACACTATCAATAAATAAATTAAATAAACTATCTACAATTATCTACAATTAAACCTAACACTACACTATCAATAAATAAATTAAATACAATTCCTACAAATAAATACAATTAAATAAACTAAAGTACAAAAAATAAAAAAGAACTAAGTTACAAAAAATAAAAAAATATTTACAAACATTAGAAAAATATTACAACAATTTTAAACTAATTAAACCTACTCTAAGCCCCCTAATAAAATAACAAAGACCCCCAAAATAAAAAAAATGCCCTACCATATTCTAAATTACAAAAGTTCAAAGCTCTTTTACCTTACCAGCCCTTAAAAGGGTCCTTTGCGGGGCATGCCCCAAAGAATTCAGCTCTTTTGCCTGTAAAAAAAAACATACAATACCCCCCCCCCCCAACATTACAACCCACCACCCACATACCCCTAATCTAACCCAAACCCCCCTTAAATAAACCTAACACTAAGCCCCTGAAGATCTTCCTACCTTGTCTTCACCATGCCAGGTATCACCGATCATTCCAGGCTCCGAAATCCGGACCGGCAACCATCTTCTTCCAAGCGGCATCTTCTATCTTCATCCGATGAGGACCAGCTCCATCTTGAAGACCTCCACCGCGGACCCATCTTCTTCTTCCGACGACTTCCCGACGAATGACGGTTCCTTTAAGGGATGTCATCCAAGATGGCGTTCCTCGAATTCCGATTGGCTGATAGGATTCTATCAGCCAATCGGAATTAAGGTAGGAAAATTCAATCAGCCAATCGGATTCAATCAGCCAATCAGATTGAGCTCGCATTCTATTGGCTGTTCCGATCAGCCAATAGAATGCGAGCTCAATCTGATTGGCTGATCGGATCAGTCAATCGGATTGAACTTGATTCTGATTTGCTGATTCCATCAGCCAATCAGAATTTTCCTACCTTAATTCCGATTGGCTGATAGAATCCTATCAGCCAATCGGAATTTGAGGGACGCCATCTTGGATGACGTCCCTTAAAGGAACCGTCATTCGTCGGGAAGTCGTCGGAAGAAGAAGATGGGTCCGCGGTGGAGATCTTCAAGATGGAGCCGGTCCTCATCGGATGAAGATAGAAGATGCCGCTTGGAATCTACTCGGATGATGGATGTCTAGGCCCCGCTTGGGCTTGGATGAAGATTTCGGAGCCTGGAACGATCGGTGATACCTGGCATGGTGAAGACAAGGTAGGAAGATCTTCAGGGGCTTAGTGTTAGGTTTATTTAAGGGGGGTTTGGGTTAGATTAGGGGTATGTGGGTGGTGGGTTGTAATGTTGGGGGGGGGGTATTGTATGTTTTTTTTTACAGGCAAAAGAGCTGAATTCTTTGGGGCATGCCCCGCAAATGGCCCTTTTCAGGGCTGGTAAGGTAAAAGAGCTTTGAACTTTTTAATTTAGAATTGGGTAGGGCATTTTTTTATTTTGGGGGTCTTTGTTATTTTATTAGGGGGCTTAGAGTAGGTGTAATTAGTTTAAAATTGTTGTAATATTTTTCTAATGTTTGTAAATATTTTTTTATTTTTTGTAACTTAGTTCTTTTTTATTTTTTGTACTTTAGTTAGTTTATTTAATTGTATTTATTTGTAGGAATTGTATTTAATTTATTTATTGATAGTGTAGTGTTAGGTTTAATTGTAGATAATTGTAGGTAGTTTATTTAATTTATTTATTGATAGTGTAGTGTTAGGTTTAATTGTAACTTAGGTTAGGATTTATTTTACAGGTAATTTTGTAATTATTATAACTAGGTAGCTATTAAATAGTTATTAACTATTTAATAGCTATTGTACCTGGTTAAAATAAATACAAGTTGCCTGTAAAATAAATATTAACCCTAAAATAGCTACAATATAATTATAATTTATATTGTAGCTATATTAGGGTTTATTTTACAGGTAAGTATTTAGCTTTAAATAGGAATAATTTATTTAATAAGAGTTAATTTAGGGTTAGGGTCAGAATTAGCTTTAGGGGTTAAAAAATTTATTAGAGTAGCGGTGAGCTCCGATCGGCAGATTAGGGGTTAATACTTGAAGTTAGGTGTTGGCGATGTTAGGGAGGGCAGATTAGGGGTTAATAATATTTATTATAGGGTTATTGAGGCGGGAGTGAGGCGGATTAGGGGTTAATAACTTTATTATAGTAGCGGTGCGGTCCGCTCGGCAGATTAGGGGTTAATAAGTGTAGGTAGGTGGAGGCGACGGTGAGGGGGGCAGATTAGGGGTTAATAAATATAATATAGGGGTCGGCGGTGTTAGGGGCAGCAGATTAGGGGTACATAAGGATAACGTAGGTGGCGGCGCTTTGCGGTCGGCAGATTAGGGGTTAATTATTGTAGGTAGCTGGCGGCGACGTTGTGGGGGGCAGATTAGAGGTTAATAAATATAATGTAGGGGTCGGCGGTGTTAGGGGCAGCAGATTAGGGGTACATAAGGATAACGTAGGTGGCGGCGCTTTGCGGTCGGCAGATTAGGGGTTAATTATTGTAGGTAGCTGGCGGCGACGTTGTGGGGGGCAGATTAGGGGTTAATAAATATAATATAGGGGTCGGCGGTGTTAGGGGCAGCAGATTAGGGGTACATAAGTATAACGTAGGTGGCGGTCGGCAGATTAGGGGTTAAAAAAATTGAATCGAGTGGCGGCGATGTGGGGGGACCTCGGTTTAGGGGTACATAGGTAGTTTATGGGTGTTAGTGTACTGTAGAGCACAGTAGTTAAGAGCTTTATGAACCGGCGTTAGCCCAAAAAGCTCTTAACTACTGACTTTTTTCTGCGGCTGGAGTTTGGTCGTTAGATTTCTAACGCTCACTTCAGCCACGACTCTAAATACCGGCGTTAGAAAGATCCCATTGAAAAGATAGGATACGCAAATGGCGTAGGGGGATCTGCGGTATGGAAAAGTCGCGTCTGGAAAGTAAGCGTTAGACCCTTTCCTGACTGACTCCAAATACCAGCGGGCGGTAAAAACCAGCGTTAGGAGCCTCTAACGCTGGTTTTCACGGCTACCGCCCAACTCTAAATCTAGGCGAATGTGTTTCACCAATTAGGGCTTTATCAAGATACTCCTAATATGTGCTTTAGGTCTTTTTAAACCTCTTCTCTGTCCAAAATTGGTCATATTCCTCCTGCAATCCAATTTGTGGGAATTCTCCTGTGTAATCCTATTTGGCATCTCTTATTTATTCCTGGTGTTTCTTTCACTCAATTGGTTCTATTCTTATTCATTTTCAAAGGTGGATGTTTTTTTAAGATGGTATTTTAAATTCACATAAAAATATTTATCAATGGCACTGAAGTGCCAATACATATATTCCCTTTACTATGAAAAGGGCATTATATCACATTCTGCATTTAAACCATTTGGATATAAGGTTGGTAATTTATATATTAGTTCTGCCTCTTTCTTCTACAACTTTTGTTCAAAGTTCCAGCCTCTCCAATGAATTTGCATACACTTCAGAACTTGAAGTCACTTAATCTATTGTTATGTATTTCGCTTTATATAGTTGTGTGTCTTGATATTCTTTATCTATGCTCCATAGATTTTCCCTAATTCAGTTTCTGAGGGTTCTTGATGTTTCCCCTAAGTAATGTTTTTCTTGCAGGAGCACTCAATTAGATATACTACCCCCCTATCCTGACATCTAATGGTCTATTTTATTTTACATTCTTCACTGGTTTGTTGGGATCTGTAGGTCTTCTTTTTACAGCTGTATTTGAAAGATCTGCATCTAAAACAAGGGTATAAGCCATTGAGCTCTTTACCCAAAAAATCCATTGTCTACCCCCCTAGATTTACTTTTAAACTCACTTGGTGCCAGGATGGATTTTAGATTTCTAGCCTTACTATAAATCATTTTGGGGTAGGGGGTAACTTTATCACTTATTATAGAGTCTGATTTCACT
Source organism: Bombina bombina (assembly GCF_027579735.1). NCBI lineage: Eukaryota > Metazoa > Chordata > Amphibia > Anura > Bombinatoridae > Bombina > Bombina bombina. The sequence continues at coordinate 207,305,135 of NC_069505.1, read as the reverse complement.
AGACGCCAATGTTTGTGAAGGATTTTATTAAGAACCTTATAGTCGCAATTATAATCCATTATTAGAGGTACAGTGATCATATTCTCCTCCAGTAGGTTTGATCATTTTTATCTATATATTCTAACAGTTCTTTTCTATATTTTCTTATTTTCACATAATATTTAGCTTGGATTATCAGTTGCTTTTCGTATCCCCTTTCTGAGAATCTTTGTTCTAAACTCTTCACTTGTTCAGTGTAATCTTCTTATTTTTTGCAATTCCTTCTAATCCTTAAATGTTGTCCTTTAGGGATGTTGTCTTTCTACTTTCTCAAGTGGCAGCTGTTTGAATGCACCAGGCTGTTTGCATCTAAGTTTTTAAAGTATGTTTTTGTCTCTGTTTGGCAGTTCCTTACTTCTATATCTAGATCTAGAAATGGAATCTTTTCCTTGTTGTATCTACTAGTAAATTTTAAACCTAAATTATTTATATTCATATCCGATAGAAACCTTTCCAAATCATCTGTATCACCCCTCCAAAACCAATAGTATGTCATCTATATACCATCTATAGAGCACAAGGCCCACTCCCAGTCTATGATGGGGAATAAAGTCTTTTTCCCATAAACCCATAAATAGGTTTGCATAGCTGGGGGCTTGTGCCCATAGCAGTTCCCTTTATTTGTAGATAAAAGTTATTATTATAAGAGAAACAGTTTTGATTGAGGATGAATTCTATTCCTTCCAATATAAATTTCTTTTGATCTTGATGCATACTGCTATCACTTTTTAGGAAGTGTTCTACAGCTTTTATTCCATGTTCATGCTGGATGCTAGTATAGAGGAATGATACATCAATGGTTACTAGGACATCTCCTTCCTCCCACTTCAAATATTCTAATGTTTGTAAGACATCCTTTGTGTCGTTTAGGTAAGAAGGTAATGTTTTTAGATATTCCTGCAAGAATTTATCCAGATATTCTGATAGGTAAGATGTAATGGAATGGATGCCTGATATTATTGGCCTGTCCAGGGGATTTTTTATGTCCTTGTGTATCATTGGAAGATAATATAGGTATTTTTGGGAATTTGGGGTTTACATAATTGTGCTCCATTTGGTTCAATATCTCCTTTTTTTTGCCTTATCTAGTAAAATTCTTAGTCTAACTGTAAATGTAATAGTTAGGTCAGATTTTTGAATTTTATATGTCTCTTTGTCATTTAGTAGTCTATTGGCTTCTGTTAGATATTGATCTCTATTCAGAATAACCACTCTATTGTCAGCTGGTTTGATAATAATGTTTTTAATAGCTGGTAAGTTTGTAATTGTTTCTCTTTCTTTCTTAGTTAAAATGTATTTTGTTTTATTTTCCAATTTACTTCTTTATAAATCTCTATGTACCAAACTCTCAAACATCTCCAAATTACTACCTTTGATGTTCTGGATAAAAATGGGATTTTGCTCTAAAATCTGTGTAAAATATTTTTGGGGGGATATTGCTGTCTGTGCTTCTTCCACTATTTATAATGTGATTTCTTTCTAATGGATTTTTTAGATAATACCCTTTTAGGGTCAGTTATTGGCTTACATGTAGATGTGTTTGAAATGTATTCATCCTAACTGTGGGTACAAATGACACATCTAAACTCAATACTTGTTCAATGTTGTGTTACTCAAATTAAAAATTCCATTTGTGTTTATCTTTATCTTTTCCTTCCTCCTCATCTCCCTCTCTTGTTCTTTTATTGGGGGTTGGAAGAGATTTTTTATTTCCTCTGACTTCTTAAAATGTTTGGTCTTTGGGGGCTCATCTCTAAAAAAAAATAATTGACACTTTGGGGGTGATTCTGTGGTATATTTTCTTATTTGTTGCCTTCTCCTGTGGTGTTCCTATTATATATTTTGGGTCTTTAGCAATTATCCTCACTGTGGTTTCAATCCCACTACCAAACTAGTGATTACACCACTTAAGAGGACAAGTTTGCCTCTAAAAGAAGAGTAACTGTGTTGCTAGCAAGCAACACTGGAATGCTTGATAATGGGTAGCAACTCACTGTGGTTATGAAAGAAACCAGAACCCGACAATTCAGCTTAGCCACATGATTGGTTGCATCACGTGTGTTTTTTGAGCTCCAGACAGAATCAGGTGAACATAGAGACACACTGCAAGTGCAAACTACTAAAGATGATCTGTTCTCTCTAGACAACCACAGTCCAATTTGTAGAACTTTTCAAAAAGAGTTAAAAGGTACAGTTTTTTTTACTAATAGCCTCCTAACACAACAACAAATAAGGTGGTGAACTAAGCTTTATTAAGTTTTAAAGGGAGCCATCCCTATGTTTTCACATTGACTTCTTTTATTAATATTGAATATGTATAGATTTCTAGTAACAAATACATATTTTTAGGACTCATTTAGCCTCTACATAAGCACTTTTATAGATGTTAAGCCTCTTAATATGATAGGAATATTGTTGGAATACTGATATTTTTTTATAGTCTATTTTTATGCATTTGATACCAGAAGACTTTAGATCGGGGCTTGTAGTGCTAATTTAAGCGCACTGATACCCTAAACATCTCTATAAGACCCTACAAGAATATCATTTGAATATGGGCCTTCATTTTAAGAGGACAAACACCTGTCAGCATAGTTTGCATAAAGTAGTTCAGTAACCTTTAACATCTACTAATGAGTATGAAATCATAGTGACCAGTAAGGTTAACATTATTTTGCTTTATAAATAGTTTCAGGTTAAAAAAACAATAATAAAAATGACAATACATTTGTGGTTTTAGTTATCTGAATTTAAAGGGGCATGAAAATAAAAATTAATCTTTTATGATTCGGATAAAGCATGTGATTTTAAGAGACTTATTAATTTACTTCTCTCAGACATCCCAACTCTCCCTGAAGTTCAGGGAGTCTCCCTGATTGTAATAGCGGCTCCCTGATGCCAGCAAATGGAATGCAATCTCCCTGAAATTCCAAATACCATGATCCAATGTGGCCCAAATCCAGAAAAGTGTTTCTTTAAGGAATGCCTTTAGTTGCTGAGACGTTATAGAACCCTCAAAGCATGCATCAGTAACCAAAGAGCCCCCATTGATATTAATAAAATAAAACACAAATACTACCTTATTTACTGCATGTAATTAAACTTTGTATTCTAAAATACTTATGCATTCAACAAGCGTCACTGGAAAATAGGTTTATTGTATGTGGTTGTGCAATAAAGCTACTATTTTAAATGTGACTTTAGTGGGAAGCTACTTTAATGATAAATCCCTATCTTATTTAGGGTTTCAAGGTGTCCAATATATAACTGGGGGGGTGGGGGGGTTGCAGCGCAGTAGCGGGTGAAGCCACCTCCCTGAAATAAGATTTTGCAGGTTGGGATTTCTGGAAATTCTCTCATAAAATTTGCTTCATTCTTTTCATATACTTTGTTGAAAAATCAGCTCCAGAGTACAGGGCCACCCTTAGCATTAGATGGGCTCAGAACCGTTATTCCCCTTCCAATGTAAGCCCTACATGGCCCATGCCATACCACAGCATACATTTCAGGGACAGGACGGATGAGGAACATGTGAGCGATGCCCCACTGCTTTTTACAGGTGAGATAGTAAAAGGAGAGATGGAGTTATGGCCAGGCTATGGGTGGGGCTAATTCATATTTCAGAAGTGGCTGGGTTGTGTCATCGGCAGGGCACATCCTGGGTGGTGCCAGGAAACTGGAAACTGAATATATATGCACAACCCAGTGTGTATATGTGTGTATATATATATATATATATATATATATATATATATATATAGTCCAAACAAAAATGCAAGTGATGTGACGTTTCAGGGCAAACACTCACCTTCCCCTGTTTGCCCCGAAACGTCACATCACAATAAAGTTTGCTGCTTTGTTGACTGAAGACCCATTTTTGTTTGGACTTGCTATATCCAGAGCACCCTGGCAGTTGTTGTTCTCTTGGTGAGAGTGCACACACCCTGCCGTTTTGTGTGTGTATATATATATATATATATATATATATATATATACATATTTATATATATATCTGTGTGTGTATATATATATATATATATATATATATAAAGTTAACAAAAAAATGAGCCATTTTTTCACACTATCTTAACTACTTATCAAAGTCCAAAAGAAAGTCAGCACCACTATATGTATCAAAATGTCTTCTTTATTTGTCTTCTTTATTAAGATTGTCACATTACTTATGAAAATATGAATTGTAGAACGTGTTATTACTATCTGTGATGTTTTGTTATTAGAATGTATGAACACCAGGTTTATGGTAACATTTTCTATAAACATTATAAGACAGCACAGAAATAACTTCATGCACAAAAACACATACACAGTTCCAAGAATGTTTTACTAAATGTTTTGATTAGTCATAGACGGTGTAAATAGCACAAACCCAGCTCTCACTTTGAATCATTTGCTTTAAAAAAAGCAAACTTGTCGGATATTGATAAACAATGTTTTACAAACTCTTTAAACAGTAGACAATGTTTTGCTCAATGTATTGCAATATTATGTGAGTCACATACAGTAAATGCAATACATGTTTATGTAATATGGCGAGATAAAATCTATTTTAAAGGGACAGTCTACTTGAAAATTGTTATTATTTAAAAAGATAGATAATCCCTTTATTACCCATTCCCAACCATGTTATATTAGTACACTTTTTACCTTTGTGATTACCTTGTATCTAAGCAGACTGCCCCCTAATTTAAGTTCTTTTGACAGATTGGCATTTTAGCCAATCAGTGCTGACTCATAAATAACTCCACGGGAGTGAGCACGACATTATCTATATTGCACATATAAACTAGCGCTGTCTAGCTGTGAAAAGCTAATAAAATATCCTTAGTCCACAGTCTTCTGGCATTCAGATTGCTAAGTGATCTTGCTGGGGGATGGAGATGCCTCTCCCAGACTTCCTTTTGAGAATGTAACCCCCTTCAATATCCAAGGACCTTGTATGGTGGCCACGGATCCTTCAGTCCAGAATGTGGCTATATAATAATATGTAGAACCGGAATTGGGTAACTGCAGCTGAGCTGCTGTTTTTGTGCAGTAAAATCCCCTTAATTATCAAATGAGGATCCTGTGATCTGATATGTAATCTTATTATCTGCCACCTCTTTATTAGAACAAGTTACAAAATTCCCTGGATTGGACTTTTTATCTTTTGCTTATTGCATTGTTTATGCTAAATATTCATGATTTCCTCTGTTTGTTGGTATACATGATTTGTGGCTTTTAGTTTCATAGTAATAGGTTAAGGGCAGCTCTGATAATACCTAGAGATATACTCGAATTAAGTTAGTCTGGTTATGGGTAATATTAATATCATCTAAGCAATAGGTTTTCTCACATGAATTTTAAGTCCACCTGCACATTGGTCAGTAAGAGGGAAGAGCCATTAGAAATTGGGTGTTAGACTATATACAGATTAGAAGTAATGATACTTATTGCAGCTACCATACAGCTAGATTACGAGTTGTGCATTCGTCTTTTAACGCTGAAAATATCGCATTTTCAGCGTTAAAACAGCACCGCAAAAATGACTCAAGCAAGCCTTTTAGCCTGTAGCGCAACGTCAGTACCACACTCGTAAAAATTACGTTTTTTCATGGGTTTCCCATAGTACTGCCATTACGAGTTTTGCGGTGATGTTAAAAAACCTGCGTTACAGCCTAAAACGACTAGATCCGTAACCCCATCTAAAAGCAGTAGTTATGAGTTTTACTCTACAAATCTGTAACATAAAACTCATAACTAAACTGCTACAAAGTACACTAAACACCCATAAACTACCTATTAACCCCTAAACTGAGGCCCTCCCGCATCAAAAATACTATATTAAACTTATTAACCCCTAATCTCCCGATATCGCCGCCACTTAAAAAAATATTAACTCCTATTCCCCCGCTCCCCGACATCGTCACCACTATAATAAATGTATTAACCCCTAAACTGCCGCCCTCCCACATCAAAAACACTATTTAAATAAAATTAACCCCTAATCTGCCTTCCGCCCACATCGCCCCCACTATACTAAAATTATTAAGCCCTACACCGCCGCCACTATAATAAACCTATTAACCCCTAAACCACAAGCCCCCACAACGAAATATACTAAAGTAAACTATTAACCCCTAAACCGAAAGCCCCCACATCGCAAAAAACTAAATTAAACTAGTAACCCCTAAACATAACGCCCCCCTAACTTTAGATTAAAATTACAATTTCCCTATCTTAAATTAAATTAAAACTTACCTATCAAATAAAAAAAACTAAGTTTAAACTAACAATTAAAGTAATATACGGCTAGATTTTTGTCGGTAAGGACCCGCGTATCTAACGCTGGCTTTTTTCTGGCCGCACCTTTAAAATAACTCTGGTATTGAGAGTCCACAGAATGGCTGCGTTAGGCTCCAAAAAAGGAGCGTAGAGCATATTTAACGCAACTTCAACTCTCGATACCAGAGTTGCTTACTGACGCGGCCAGCCTCAAAAACGTGCTCGTGCACGATTCCCCCATAGGAAACAATGGGGCTGTTTGAGCTGAAAAAAAACCTAACACCTGCAAAAAAGCCGCGTTCAGCTCCTAACGCAGCCCCATTGTTTCCTATGGGGAAACACTTCCTACATTACAGGTTGGTTAGTTAGAGAAACTAACCGCAAAAAGATACTTTATAAGCACTCAAAAAGACCCCACTTCCTACGTCTGCACCTAACACTCTAACATGTACCCCGAGTCTAAACACCCCTAACCTTACACTTATTAACCCCTATTCTGCCGCCCCCGCTATCGCTGACCCCTGTATATTATTTTTAACCCCTAATCTGACGCTCCGTAAACCGCCGCTACTTACATTATCCCTCTGTACCCCTAATCTGCTGCCCCTAACACTGCCAACCCCTATATTATATTTATTAACCCCTAATCTGCCCCCCACAACGTCGCCTCCACCTGCCTACACTTATTAACCCCTAATCTGCCGAGCGGACCGCACCGCTATTATTATAAAGTTATTAACCCCTAATCCGCCTCACTAACCCTATAATAAATAGTATTAACCCCTAATCTGCCCTCTCTAACATCGCCGACACCTAACTTCAATTATTAACCCCTAATCTGCCGACTGGAGCTCACCGCTATTCTAATAAATGTATTAACCCCTAAAGCTAAGTCTAACCCTAACACTAACACCCCCCTAACTTAAATATAATTTAAATCTAACGAAATTAATTAACTCTTATTAAATAAATTATTCCTATTTAAAGCTAAATACTTACCTGTAAAATAAATCCTAATATAGCTACAATATAAATTATAACTTAGGTTAGGATTTATTTTACAGGTAACTTTGTATTTATTTTAACCAGGTACAATAGCTATTAAATAGTTAAGAACTATTTAATAGCTAAAATAGTTAAAATAATTACAAATTTACCTGTAAAATAAATCCTAACCTAAGTTACAATTAAACATAACACTACACTATCAATAAATAAATTAAATAAAATACCTATAATTATCTACAATTAAACCTAACACTACACTATCAATAAATAAATTAAATACAATTCCTACAAATAAATACAATGAAATAAACTAACTAAAGTACAAAAAATAAAAAAGAACTAAGTTACAAAAAATAAAAAAATATTTACAAACATTAGAAATATATTACAACAATTTTAAACTAATTACACATACTCTAAGCCCCCTAATAAAATAACAAAGCCCCCCAAAATAAAAAAAATGCCCTACCCTATTCTAAATTACTAAAGTTCAAAGCTCTTTTACCTTACCAGCCCTGAACAGGGCCCTTTGCAGGGCATGCCCCAAGAAGTTCAGCTCTTTTGCCTGTAAAAAAAAACATTACAACCCACCACCCACATACCCCTAATCTAACCCAAACCCCCCTTAAATAAACCTAACACTAAGCCCCTGAAGATCTCCCTACATTGAGTCGTCTTCACCCAGCCGAGCCAAATTCTTCATCCAAGCGGAGCAAGAAGAGGTCCTCCATCCGGTAGAAGTCTTCATCCAAGCGGGGCAGAAGAGGTCTTCCATCCGATTGAAGTCTTCATCCAAGCAGCATCTTCTATCGTCATCCATCTGGAGCGGAGCGGCAGCATCCTGAAGACCTCCGACGCGGAATATCCATCCTGGCCGACGACTGAACGACGAATGAGGGTTCCTTTAAATGACGTCATCCAAGATGGCGTCCCTCGAATTCCGATTGGCTGATACGTTTACAATACCTAGGTTTCAAAATGGCGCTTTAAACACAAAGTTATTGGTTTAAGTATTTTGAACATGCAGTGCTGAAAATAGTGGGCAGGATAACGTGACATCATCGGCGAATAAAAGATATAACTTTTAGAACGTTATGAAACTTCGTTTTGGAGAAAATATAGGTCAGTAGGTTTTAATTAATGTTTATTAACTTTAATATGTTAGTTTTTTAGCTTACAAATTATAACAGAAAGTAATCCTTTAAAGAAAAATATAATTTGCCCAACAGAGATAGGTTTGGGTATTTTCAAGCAAGACATTTTCTAAATACCCTAGATCCTAATCTCTTCAGTAAAAATTGGGAAAGAATATATGCGGGAATAAATATTTTTTTCAAAAGGAAAAATGGCCATAGCAGGATGGTATAATATGCTATTATCTAAGGAGGGACAACTGGCAGTGGAACATTTAAGGGCAAAATGGATTGTAGATATCCCATCAGTAGAGGAATTAACAATCCCTAAGGCCTAGATTTAGAGTTCTGCGTTAGCCGTCAAAACCAGCGTTAGAGGCTCCTAACGCTGGTTTTTACCGCCCGCTGGTATTTGGAGTCAGTCATTAAAGGGTCTAACGCTCACTTTGCAGCCGCGACTTTTCCATACCGCAGATCCCCCTACGCCATTTCCGTATCCTATCTTTTCAATGGGATCTTTCTAACGCCAGTATTTAGAGTCTTGGCTGAAGTGAGCGTTAGAAATCTAACGACAAAACTCCAGCCGCAGAAAAAAAACAGGAGTTAAGAGCATTTTGGGCTAACGCCGGTTCATAAAGCTCTTAACTACTGTGCTCTACAGTACACTAACACCCATAAACTACCTATGTACCCCTAAACCGAGCCCCCCCCACATCGCCGCCACTCGATTAAATGTTTTTAACCCCTAATCTGCTGACCGCACACTGCCGCCACCTACATTATCCTTATGTACCCCTAATCTGCTGCCCCTAACACCGCCGACCACTATATTATATTTATTAACCCCTAATCTGCCCCCCACAACGTCGCCGCCAGCTACCTACAATAATTAACCCCTAATCTGCCGACCGCACCTCACCGCTACTATAATAAAGTTATTAACCCCTAATCTGCCTCACTCCCGCCTCAATAACCCTATAAGAAATAGTATTAACCCCTAATCTGCCCTCCCTAACATCGCCGACACCTAACTTCAATTATTAACCCCTAATCTGCCAACCGGATCTCGCCGCTACTATAATAAATGGATTAACCCCTAAAGCTAAGTCTAACCCTAACACTAACACCCCCCTAAATTAAATATAATTTAAATCTAACGAAATAAATTAACTGTTATTAAATAAATTATTCCTATTTTAAGCTAAATACTTACCTGTAAAATAAACCCTAATATAGCTACAATATAACGAATAAGTATATTGTAGCTATTTTAGGATTAATATTTATTTTACAGGCAACTTTGTATTTATTTTAACCAGGTACAATAGCTATTAAATAGTTAAGAACTATTTAATAGCTAAAATAGTTAAAATAATTACAAAATTACCTGTAAAATAAATCCTAACCTAAGTTACAATTAAACCTAACACTACACTATCAATAAATTAATTAAATATAATACCTACAAATAACTACAATTAAATAAACTAACTAAAGTACAAAAAATAAAAAAGAACTAAGTTACAAAAAATCAGCCAATAGAATGCGAGCTCAATCTGATTGGCTGATCCAATCAGCCAATCGGATTGAACTTGAATCTGATTGGCTGATTCCATCAGCCAATCAGAATTTTCCTACCTTAATTCCGATTGGCTGATAGAATCCTATCATCCAATCGGAATTCGAGGGACGCCATCTTGGATGACGTCCCTTAAAGGAACCTTCATTCTTCAGTTGGATGTCGGAAGAAGAGGATGGATCCACGCTGGAGGTCTTCAAGATGGAGCCGTTCGTCATCGGATGAAGATAGAAGATGCCGCTTGGATCAAGATGGTTGCCGGTCCGGATCTCCTCTTCTTCCCGGATAGGATGAAGACTTTGGAGCCTCTTCTGGACCTCTTCAGCCACCGCTTGATAGAAGACTTCAGCCGGATTATGGATCGCCAGCCCCCGCTTGGGCTTGGGTGAAGACTTCGGAGGCTTGGATCAAGACTTCGGAGGACGGATCGGTGAACCTGGCATGGTGAAGATAAGGTAGGATGATCTTCAGGGGCTTAGTGTTAGGTTTATTTAAGGGGGGTTTGGGTTAGATTAGGGGTATGTGGGTGGTGGGTTGTAATGTTGGGGGGGGGTATTGTATGTTTTTTTTTACAGGCAAAAGAGCTGAATTATTTGGGGCATGTCCCGCAAATGGCCCTTTTCAGGGCTGGTAAGGTAAAAGAGCTTTGAACTTTTTTATTTTGGGGGTCTTTGTTATTTTATTAGGGGGCTTAGAGTAGGTGTAATTAGTTTAAAATTGTTGTAATATTTTTCTAATGTTTGTAAATATTTTTTTATTTTTTGTAACTTAGTTCTTTTTTATTTTTTGTACTTTAGTTAGTTTATTTAATTGTAGTTATTTGTAGGTATTGTATTTAATTAATTTATTGATAGTGTAGTGTTAGGTTTAATTGTAACTTAGGTTAGAATTTATTTTACAGATAATTTTGTAATTATTTTAAGTATTTAATAGCTATTGTACCTGGTTAAAATAAATACAAAGTTGCCTGTAAAATAAATATTAATCCTAAAATAGCTAAAATATAATTATTCGTTATATTGTAGCTATATTAGGGTTTATTTTACAGGTAAGTATTTAGCTTTAAATAGGAATAATTTATTTAATAAGAGTTAATTTATTTCGTTAGATTTAAATTATATTTAATTTAGGGGGGTGTTAGTGTTAGGGTTAGACTTAGCTTTAGGGGTTAACCCATTTATTAGAGTAGCGGCGAGATCCGGTCGGCAGATTAGGGGTTGATAATTGAAGTTAGGTGTCGGCGATGTTAGGGAGGGCAGATTAGGGGTTAATACTATTTCTTATAGGGTTATTGAGGCGGGAGTGAGGCGGATTAGGGGTTAATAACTTTATTATAGTAGCGGTGAGGTGCGGTCGGCAGATTAGGGGTTAATTATTGTAGGTAGCTGGCGGCGATGTTGTGGGGGGCAGATTAGGGGTTAATAAATATAATATAGGGGTCGGCGGTGTTAGGGGCAGCAGATTAGGGGTACATAGGGATAACGTAGGTTGCGGCGGTGTACAGAGCGGCAGATTAGGGGTTAATAATAAAATGCAGGGGTCAGCGATAGCGGCGGCGGCAGAATAGGGGTTAATAAGTGTAAGGTTAGGGGTGTTTAGACTCGGGGTACATGTTAGAGTGTTAAGTGCAGACGTAGGAAGTGGGGTCTTTTTGAGTGCTTATAAAGTATCTTTTTGCGGTTAGTTTCTCTAACTAACCAACCTGTAATGTAGGAAGTGTTTCCCCGTAGGAAACAATGGGGCTGTTTGAGCTGAAAAAAAAACCTAACACCTGCAAAAAAGCCGCGTTCAGCTCCTAACGCAGCCCCATTGTTTCCTATGGGGAAACACTTCCTACATTACAGGTTGGTTAGTTAGAGAAACTAACCGCAAAAAGATACTTTATAAGCACTCAAAAAGACCCCACTTCCTACGTCTGCACCTGATCATGTAGTACAAGCTATAATTATCTACAATTAAACCTAACACTACACTATCAATAAATAAATTAAATACAATTCCTACAAATAAATACAATGAAATTAACTAAAGTACAAAAAATAAAAAAGAACTAAGTTACAAAAAATAAAAAAATATTTACAAACATTAGAAATATATTACAACAATTTTAAACTAATTACACATACTCTAAGCCCCCTAATAAAATAACAAAGCCCCCCAAAATAAAAAAATGCCCTACCCTATTCTAAATTACTAAAGTTCAAAGCTCTTTTACCTTACCAGCCCTGAACAGGGCCCTTTGCAGGGCATGCCCCAAGAAGTTCAGCTCTTTTGCCTGTAAAAAAAAACATACAATACCCCCCCCCCAATATTACAACGCACCACCCACATACCCCTAATCTAACCCAAACCCCCCTTAAATAAACCTAACACTAAGCCCCTGAAGATCTCCCTACATTGAGTCGTCTTCACCCAGCCGAGCCAAATTCTTCATCCAAGCGGAGCAAGAAGAGGTCCTCCATCCGGTAGAAGTCTTCATCCAAGCGGGGCAGAAGAGGTCTTCCATCCGATTGAAGTTTTCATCCAAGCGGCATCTTCTATCGTCATCCATCCGGAGCGGAGCGGCAGCATCCTGAAGACCTCCGACGCGGAATATCCATCCTGTTATAAAACAGTTGTTTTATAAGTGAAACAACTGTAAAATTTATTGCATCCAAAATATTAACAAATATGAAACAAAAAGGCATAATAAAAAAAGATATGAGAGTCCTCCCGGCCACTACAGTATTTTTTCGGTTTTGAAATTCAACATTTTAACATACCAAAATATGACAATTTTAGTGGCATCAAAGTTCAAAATATTTTTTTTTTTTTAAAATAGAAATAAAATGCAATCATTGCTTATCTGTTTTCCACTACATAACTGTTGTAGAGATTTTGAACCTGTGTATTTAAATTCTTTATAGTATCCATTATTTGTTTAATATCTTCACAGACAGAGGATTGAACTTGTGATACAACTCGTACCCTGGAATCTAGAGAAGGAACAAACATTTTGAAAAAAATTAAGGATTGTGAGACCATTTTTATAATAAAAATAGATTGTTAATAAGCAGGTAACAAAATTGTATTACCATTTATGTTAGAGGCGGTATTTTCCATAGATGTACTTGTCTGTGTAGATTTAGAAACCATAGATATGTCCAAGTCATTATCAATATCAGAAATATTGGTTGAGTTTCTCTCACTACTTGCATCTGAAAAATATATTTATAAATCGAGGTATATATTTTTGTATTGATATGACTATAAGCTATAATAATATAGTAAATCAATAAATAAATAAACAATTACCTAGTTGAATTGAGGGTGAAGTTAATGACATCCTTTCAGGGGCATTATTTTCTTCATTGTCACTATCTATGAAAGATTATTAAGGAATTCAATATAAAAAATTTGAGGTAGAAAAATTCTAATGGTACAAAATATAAGAAAAATACCTTCTGTAGAAGATATTTGTAATATTCTTGTGAACCTTGTTTTCTTCTTTTTCATCACTCTTTTATTGGTTTCTGTAAATAACACAAAAAGCTAATCATGATTAAATTTATCAGTTGTATAACTATAGATATTTAAACCATGGTTCTATTGTACCTTGAGGTGTATGAACAACAGTTAGGCGCCTGACACCTCCTTTCTGTGGGGACAAATGTCTGTCAAGCAAAGACAGTGGCAAGGGTGGGGATCTAGCCTCATTTCTAGGTGTCACATTTAGAATAGGCCTTACATAACGTGGAGGAGGAGCACCACAAATATTTTCTTTCTTCTTATCTGAAATAGAAAAATTGTACATATGTTTGTTTAAAGTTTCTAAGTTTTATAAAGTGTTATAAAATAAAGTTTTCAATTTTGGTGTGTTAGAATGTTTATAGTGTTTGGATTTGTTATAATTTTGAAAATTATTGTTATTTGTACTTTATTTTTAAAAATTATCTCTATTTTTGTAGATTTTGTAAAATCTAGTTTAGAGTTTTTAGTTTTTAACATTATGAGAGTGTATAGATTTTTAAGAAATTTGTACATAACAATAATTTCCAATTACAATTTAGAAAAACTAAAATCATAATGTTAGATACCAGTAAGAAACAGTATGGACATGAAAGTGATCAATATGGTACACTGAAACCTAATTATTCTTTCATGTCTCATATTGATGAGCATAGAATTTATCATTTAAAATAATAACAATTTTATAAACTTACATGTCCTTAAAAGGCTCCTAATGGATTGGTAATATAGTGGTTCTCGACGTTTAACATCACTGTAGCGTCTCAAACATTGACGCCTAGTCCTTTTAAATTTTGATACACGATACATTCTGTGTATCATTTCATAAATAGTTTTGTCCCTTTCATCTTGAATGACCCCCCGGACACCCCCTAAGCGTTTTGGAAAACATCTGTCCATTACATAGACTAGAATTATCATTTCCCCAGATGTGAAAGGTGCAATTCTCTTCATCCTCCCTGGTCGCATAGCAACTTTCTAGATGGGTGTGTCAAATCTCAAAATGTTCTAAATATCGCGTTATTCACTGTTTCTATGCAACATTATTGTATATTTGCTAAATTGTTTGAATTATTTGGATACAATAATTCCAAAGTTGTATTATTTATTGGCATTCTAAAGTAATGTTAAATGTAAATGAAGTTTTATGTAAATATTTATTTGTGTAAGTTCAATATAGTTATCAATAGTGTAGTTTAGGTTATTTTGTAATGTAGAGTCATGTAATTATAGATCGTTATGATTATTTAGTTTATATAGTTATTGTTCAATATGTTGGTTTTAAATAAAAAGTAAAGTTTTATTAAAAATCATTCTCCAATGTGACCGTTTATTACAATTCATAAAATTCTAAAAATGAAAACAAATAAAAAAAAATGTTCAATCGCACAAGTATATGATGAAAAAACAAACTTTTTATTCAGAAATTGACAATTTAGATTTTTATTCAAACAACCAAAAAATAGAAATCCTGTGAATACAATCTTTTGATGAAATCAATCTTTAAAATAGTTTTCAGCAACATAATTTTTGGCATTAATGGCCTGTCTTGTTGGTGCATCATTACAGATGACCTCAGGGAAGTTCTCAAATGATATTTCTTCTTCATTATCAATTTCAATTCCTCTTCTTATTGCAATGTTATGGAGAATGCAGCATACAAGAATGATTTTTGCAACCTTCTCGGGAGCATATTGCATCACACCGCCTGAATGGTCAAGACAACGAAAGTGCATTTTTAACAATCCAAATGCTCTCTCGATGATTCCTCTGGTAGATCTGTGTGCCTCGTTGAATTTCACCTCACATCTTCCTCGAGGATTGTTATAGGGTTATAGGGTGTGAATAACCATTCTCTACTGAAATAACGAGCGTCCCCTATGAAAAGAAAAAAAAAAAAAAGGATTATTTCTAATATGATAAAGATGATAATTTAACTGAGAATTAACTATGTTTTTGAGTTACATCTATCATCACAATCCATAACATAAACAAAATTTGACAATTAGAATAATACTCTATTTTACATATCAAAAAAATATAATTACCTAAAAGCCATCCTTCAGGCATCATTCCCTCCTCAAACTTCTGATATAACCCAGACTGACGCAAGATATACGAATCATGGCAGGATCCAGGGAAGTTGGAACGAACAATAATTATTTTCATGTTATGGTCACACACCATTTGAACATTGAGTGAATGGTACTGTTTTCGGCTCCTGAAAACTTCCTCACGTTCTTGTGATGGTTTGACTGCAACATGGGTGCAATCGATGGCTCCAAGGACATTGGGCATTCCAGATATTCTATAAAAATTGGACTTCACAGATTGCCACTCTTCTGGAGTCGATGGAAGGCACACGTACCTTGGAAAAACGACCATCAATGCATCAATAACTTTGGTTAAGTGCCTAGAAAAAGCAGACTGGCTGATGCCAATTATAACGCTAGACACAGCTTGGAATGAACCGGTGGAAAAAAAATGTAAGGCTGCCAACAGTTTTAATAGTCCGGGTATGGCTTGTGAACGCGCTGTCATAGGCTCCAGGTATTCTGCTATTTCATTGTAAAGTACCATAATAGCTTCTCTGTCCAAACGGAATCTCTGGATAATCTCCCGATCAGAAATGCCTTCCAAACCCATACGTGGAAGGAAAACTCTAGGGACTCGGATTCTTCTATCTCTCCTTCTTTGCAATCCATTGTTGTCAACCGGTGCCTGTATAGCCCTTCTTCCTCGTAATTGAATCAATCGGAAAAGAAACATGTGTAAAAGTGTCTCCATCTTCATTCAGTGATCCAAAAACCAATAATGATACAATAGTAGTCTAGTCCTTTCACTTAAGTACTTCTACCTGGCGTCAGGTTAATACCCCCTATAGTTTTCTATTGTATTCGCTACCTAAATGGTCGCAAAGCAAATCACGCAAAGTTACAGTGAAAGTTGGAGCGGACGGATTAGTTGTAATATTCATAATTTCCGATTACATCGAATTTACATGCGATCGAACATGTAGTAAGTAGAAAAAGGCTTCGGAACGATCAGTTGCGTAAAATTACGATAGCTGATGAAAAATAGTGGTTTTTCGATTCGATTGCAGATTGGTAAATACGAGAAGCAGATCGTGAGCGAATTTTGACGCGGAAATACAGTCGGACGGTCACTTCGAAGCTTAGTACATGGCACCCATAGGATGTGTACCCGGTCCGGCCTGAGAGTGCTGACCCCACCCGTGTTTTGTATATATATATATATATATATATATATATATATATATATATATATATATATATATATTTGCATAGATATATACAGATATGTATAGGAATATCTATTTATAGATACTTAGAACATATTCCCATATGTGAAGCTCATTGGAATGTGTTAATACACTGTATTAAATATGAATACTGCATAAATATGATTTCACATGTTTTCAGCTACTTGACTGCAAAGGGCCCAATGCACTTGTGTTTATACCTATACCTGCATGTGAAGAACATAGGAATGTAAAATATGCATTTTGAGCATTGTGTCTCAATTTAGATCTTAACACGATTGGGTTTGCGCATGAAAACTTAGTATTCTTAAGGCGTGTTATTAAAATATAACATACTGCTAAATAATCCATAGAATATACAGTATATATATATTTTACAGCATGTATATTTTTTTATATTTTTAATAATCTGACACGTGTACGCTCCTGTGCTCTAATGAGCCTAACCAGATTTACTCTTCAACAAAGGATACAAAAAACAAAGCACATTTGTTCATAGAATTAAATTGAAAAATTGTTTAAAATGACATGCTCTATCTGCACGTTCAGTTCAGACTTTAGTAATTGTACCTTATGTGAGGGGTACAGAAGTGCAGGGAACCACACAACTTTGAACATGCCAGAATGGTTCACGAAGTTAATGCACCAATTAGAAACACAAAAAAAAATAAAAAATTGTGGGGTAAACAGTTAGAATCTTGCATTTCAAATTCAAAATGTACCTCACTTCATGATGACCTGTCCAATGTTATACATCTTTCTTAGTTATACAGCACTATTGCCTCTTTACTTAAAGTATTAGTAAAGTCAACGTTAAATCTACAAGACTCAGACACAATAAGCAATTTTAAACAACTTTCCAATTTAGTTCCAACATCTCATTTGCTTTGTTCTTTTGGCAATCTTTGTTGAAAAGCCTAGGTAGGCTCAGGAGCAGAAATGCACCCTTCGGAACTGGCTGGTGATTGGTGGCTGCACATATATGCCTCTTGTCATTGGGTAACCCTATATAGGGCTAGATTATGAGTGGAGTGCAAACTAGTGCTCTCACGTTAACTACATTTAGCAACCAATCAGCAAGTGCTACCCAGGTCTGAACCAAAAATGGGCAGGGTCCTATGCTTACATTCCTGCTTTTTCAAATAAAGATAGCAAGAGAACAAAGAAAAATTTATTGTAGGAGTAAATTAGAACATTTGCATTTAGTATCCCTTTAAGATGACTAAGTTTTCACGTGAGCTAACCAGACAGGGTTAAAATCAAAATTCCGAAATGCTGTGCAAAACGCATATTTTACATTTCTATGATCTTTACATAGAAAATAATGTACTTTTTATCATTAAATATATATTTCTATATATATGACATTCTTCATGTAAAATGGCTTCTTCAGGCAAAAGCACTAAGCACATCTTGAACTCTTTAGGGGAGACTGCCCTGAAGTTTTCTGAAGTAATCTTCTGGTATATTATACCAGGCTTCTTTCAGCACTTCCCAGAGTTCTTCTTTAGATTTAGGTTGTCTTTTATTTATTTCTCTGTCCAGGTGATCCCATACTGCCTCTGTAATATTCAGGTCTGGACTCTATGGAGACCAATCCATGACTGTGAGTGTTTTATCAGCTGTTTTTCTCTCCAAATATAATTTTACTGCATTAGCTGTGCTTGGGATCGTTATCAGGCTGAAAACTAACCCATTCCCAATCAGGTGCTTTCCAGAAGGACTGGCATGATGAATTAGAACTTGTCTGTACTTTTCAGTATTCATGATCCCATCAGTACGGAAAATATCGCCAACACCACTGGCAGAAATGCAGCCCCAAACCAGGACAGACCCACCACCATGTTTCACTGAAAGCTCAAGCGCTCATTCTTCCATCTCTCTCCAACTTTTCTTCATATATATTTGAACCCCAAAATTTAAAACTTGGATTTGTCACTCCTCAATACTCTTTTCCACTGATCTTCATTCCAATCGTTGTGATCATTGGCAAATCTTAGACTTTTTACTGTGTTCCCCTTCTGAAAAAGTGGTTTCTTGCCTGCTACCCTACCACAAAGACCATTCCTGATCAAGCTTTTTCGGACTGTAGAATGGTGAACTTGGCATCCGTATAAAGCTGCCAGATGCCGAGCCAAGTCCTTACTGGACTTCTGGTTTCTCAAAGAAGAAACTCTGAGAAAATTCAGATTTTGAAAGTTTTCTTGGCCTTCCAGTCTTTTTTTTTGTCCTTTACCTCTCCTGATTCTTCAAATTTCTTTATAACAGACTGAATACCACATCTTGAGTATCCTTGTAAGGAATCCTCTGGCTGGTTATATGGAGACTCAGCTGCAGAATGCTGTTGGTTAAGTAATATTCCTTACTATTGGTATAGCAAAAAATGGTACAGGTATGTACCTTTAAATATTGGAATGTTTCACATAAACCTCGATTCTATTATATGGAAGTAGAAAATAATATGCCTGCTGTGAGAAATTAATATGAAAAGTGGAGTTGTAACTGTTACCAAGTCTTCCTTCACTCCTTCACACAGAAGCTGGCAGAATGAAATTTACTATAACAACAGATTGGATACGATGTTCCAAACAATGCTCTGTCTGTACTGATAGCTGATAGCTTGTTCCTGGAAGAAACTCAGTGACACCTCACAGATGGGGGTGGTTTTGCAGCCAGTGACGTTCCATTAGGGGGCAGAGTCAGAGTCCGGGGAACAAGCTGTAGGGAAACCGGACAGGTAATGGAATAGGCACAGAAATAGTAAGACTTGGAAATTGATCTGGATACGCTATACAGAGTAACTACCAATGGTAAATCCTGAGTTAATCTCACAAATCCGGAGCGCAGCTTGATCAATGTTGAAACTGCGGATCAGCTGTCTGTCAGTAATGACGTCTTGCAGAGTGCTGATTCAGTAGGTAGTTGGCGTAAATGATTTGCTGTGGTTAGTTAGAGAGATGATACTACTAAGAGCTATGGATGTAGCGGTTACCAGAGTTGGAACATAGGCAGGCTTCCTTCCAAACGGTTGCGGTAACAGCAGTAGCAGTGAAGATCTCCTCTGAGAGTGAAAGCAGATAGAAACTGCAGAGAAGTAATTCTTCCAGAATAAGAAAAGCTTAATAAGGCTGGAAATCCTAAGGTAAGGTAGAGCTCAGTGTAGCTGCTAGTAGTCACACAAACTAACACAAAATACTAAGCACCTGTAAGAAGGTCTGTCCAGGATATATAGGCAGAGTGGAAAGGGCTAAGGAGGCAGAGAGGGAGATCCTGACAATCCTGTTTGTTTGCTGATTTCCGTTTGAGAGTGGCCTTGTAATGCAAAAGTATGATTTTATGTCTGTCAAATTCTGTGATCGTTGGCATTTTGAATGGAATGATGTGATTGAAAGTTGGTCTTATTACCAAGCTTATAATGCATTAAAACTCATACCACATGTGTATGTAATGGTCAAGCATGTCTTGCACAAACTTGGTGTAATCGACCTTTTTTCACAGCAGGCATTTTGACATGAAATAGTAGGACAAATACAGGTGTTAGCAATTACATTAATTAGGCTTCCATTCCATTTAGGTTTACAAGAGCCAGGTTCCTGCTATTGCTCAAGTGTAAGGGGAGGTCACACTAAATACTTACCACTTTAGCCTATAGAAGCATATTTTTCTGATCCTTTTGTGATTTTTAATACTGCATTCAAATATCCTGTATTTTCGGGTTGCATGCTAACAAAGAGATTGAGAAATAATTATATATGGTAAGGAGCTTACTAAATTGACCCCTATATGTCTATTAAGAACAAGTATGCATCAAATGTATATAAAAATAAGAACATATATTAAAATCAATTCTAAAAAATCCTGACTTTATAATCAGGAGCACAGAAGCTAAATGTTCTTCAGATTGCCACAAATTGCAATAAAACAACAGTTCATTCAGTCCTAAAATCTGGATTTGCTAATCCATAAATAATACGTTTGTATATTGTAAAGGAAAGCACAGATCCTGGTCCCTTTCGAGTTTCTACTCACACTCTTATACATTAATCAATATAAGGTAGGGCCGCACAGTGTAGGGATAGTCAGTCACAGACACCAGGGAAATCTTGTCTCCACGTCAAATAGTAGGTTCAGGCTTAGTCAGGGGTAGTAGGAGCAGAGTACATGAACTACACTGAGTTCTCAGCGTTTCCTTCTGTCAGTATGAATGTCTTCTCTGTGGATTCCAGTCACATGTTCGATTGGAACCAATGGGGTGAGCGGATTACCGGTGTGGTGAAAAACTCAACTTTTCAAACTGTAAAGTTTCTGTGTGGTGAAAAACTCATCTTTGTTTTTCAAACTGTAAAGTGTCACGCTCAGCTGCTGGGAAGCTCTGCAGTCCTCTCTGTGTGCTTTATTGACAGGTGTCTGAGCCACCCCTTCCTGATGATGTCACAACCAGGCTTTTTCTTAGCTTCCTGTTTCTCCAGTGCCAGTTTGTTTGTTAACTTTGTGGCTTCTGATAGGATTTCGCTGAGGAATCTCTCTAACTGCTGCCTTTCTGTTGCCAATCTCTTCAAGGATTTACTATGCTGGATTAACCTTCAACCTCCTGATTACCTGTCTCCAAACAATGCAAGTACTGTTTGTTTTGTGAAACTTTCAAACTTCCTGTTTACCTGCTTCAAACCCTGCATATTCAGACTACTCTGTGTACTGCCAAACTATTCAAATACTGTTATTTCTGTGAAACCTTCAATCTGCATGTTTACCTGTTTCCAAACTCTGCAAATACAATTATTCAGTGTAAACCTTCAAACTGCTTGATATCCTGTTGCCAATCTCAACAAGTACTGATTAATCTGTGTTAACCTTCAAACTACCAGCTTACCTGTTGCTATCTCTGCAAGTTCTGACAACACAGTGTTAACCTTCAAACTACCTGATTACATGTTGTTAATTCTGCAAGTTCTGACTACACAGTGTTTACCCTCAAACTGCCTGATTACCTGTTGCATACTCTGCAAAGACTGTCTACACAGTGTTAACTCTCAAACTGCCTGATTACCTGTTGTATACTCTGCAAAGACTGTCTACTCAGTGTTAACCCTCAAACTGCCTGATTACCTGTTGCATACTCTGCAAAGACTGTCTACACAGTGTTAACCTTCAGACTGCCTGATAACAAATGACCTACTCCTGCATTATTAACTGTTTCCTGTTTTACCCTTCTTCTGTCTGAGTATAAGTGGATTATCCCTGCTCTCCTGATCCTGTGGAAGACATTTCCTGAAACCAGTTCCTTATTCAGAAGTCTATCTGGCTGATATCATGAATTACTTTGGCAAAGGCTAACCCTGCTCCATATTGTGAGTACTTTGTTTTTTGGAGGTTGTCGTGGGGTCAGAGTGCAAGGGTGTTGTTTAAGTTCGCCCTAGCATTTGGGTCTTCTTCTGGACATTTCCTAACCTGACAGTACAAACTGGCCATAATATGGACCCTGACGAGTTATCCAGGGCTGTGGCTCTACAAGGGCAACTTCTAGGAAATCATTCTGCTCATTTGCAATCTTTGGATTCCAAGCTTGACCAGATTACTGCTCTGCTACATAACCTCTCCACTCCTTCTCAAGCAACGGTGACTCCTGCTGCCACTGCTACTAGCACCAATGCTGTCTTTAATCCACCTCAAACTGTTGGACAAAATATACCACGAATCCCACTTCCAGATAAATATGACGGTAATCTTGAAGAATGCCGTGGATTCCTTAATCCTCAAGTTTTTTCCAATTCTACTTCCAAAATCACCTTTATTATTTCTCTCTTGAAGGGTAAGGCTCTAGCCTGGGTGTCCCCTCTTTTAGAGAAGAATGATCCGTTACTACAGGATGTGGAATTATTTGTGTCCATTTTTTCTTCTGTTTTTGACAAGCCTGGGAGGTCTGCAGCTGCTGAGGCAGGATTGTTGGATCTGAGACAGGGATCCCTTTCGGTAGCTCAATATGCTATTGAATTCAGGACTTTAGCCGCAGAAACTGATTGGAACCATGGAGCCTTATGGGCAGCCTTTCGCAAAGGACTTTGCAAACGCCTTAAGGATGAACTTGTATTTCGGGAACTCCCCAATTCATTGGAGGGTTTTATCAATTTATGTATTACTCTTGACACCCGGCATTCTGAACGTCTTCAGGAGAGAGATAGGAATCGGAGATCCTTTGTTAAATCTTCTTTTCGTCCTCCTATTCGAACCTCAAGTCTTTCTAATAATAATTCCCAATCTCCTGAGTCTGTGGAACCCATGGAAGTAGGAGCTATTAAATTGTCAGAAGCTGAACGCCATAGAAGGCGTACTCTTGGGTTATGTCTGTATTGTGGTACCAAAGGACATTTACTGAAGGACTGTCCTATCCGGCCAGTAAAAGCCAAGGCTTAACTTTTGATAGAGGGACAGAGTTAAGCCAGAATCCCATGTCTTCCCTCAATTCTAAACTTTTTGTTCCTGTAACTATCTCTTTTTGAAACACAAAGTTTCGAGCTCAAGCTCTCATCGATTCTGGAGCTGCTGGAGTATTCATTGATTCAAACTTTGCTGACTCTCTCAGGATTCCTCTTCAAGCCAAGAAACAGTTAATTAAGGTAACTACTGTCAGTGGACAGCCTCTAGGTACTGGTATCATACAACATTCTACCATTCCTCTTCTTTTGACTGTGGGCATACTTCATTCTGAAATTATTCGTTTTGATGTCATTTCTTCTCCCCACATACCATTGATTCTGGGGTTACCTTGGTTGCAGCTTCATGATCCAGTTTTCTCATGGTCTAAAGGAGAACTTATTTCCTGGGGAACTACCTGTTTCAAACATTGCCTGCAAAATCCCTCTAAACCATCCTGTCCTGTCATAGCTATGGTGGAAGTTCTTGAATCATTGCCCAATTACTATCATGCCTTTTGTGATGTGTTTTCTAAAAAAGAGGCTGAGACGTTACCTCCACACCGGATATTTGACTGTCCTATCGGATTGTATTCAGGGGCTCCTCTACCTAAGGGAAGGACCTATCCCCTCTCTCGTCAAGAAAATGTCTCTCTTGAGGAATACATAAAGGACAACTTAGCCAGAGGATTCATTCGTCCTTCCTCTTCACCTGTGGGTGCAGGTTTTTTCTTCATTGGGAAAAAAGATGGAGGTCTTCGTCCCTGTATTGATTATCGAGCCTTGAATCAGATTACTGTCAAAAACAGCTATCCTCTGCCGCTCATTTCTGAGTTATTCGATCGTCTTCAAGGCGCTTCTATTTTTTCCAAGTTAGATCTCCGTGGGGCCTACAATCTGGTCAGAATCCGTAAAGGAGACGAATGGAAGACGGCATTTAACACTAGATTTGGTCACTACGAGTATCTAGTAATGCCATTTGGATTGTGCAAAGCACCAGCAGTATTTCAGCACTTTGTCAATGAAATCTTCAGAGATTATCTAAATCAGTTTGTTATCATTTACCTCGATGACATTCTAATCTATTCAAAAACATTACAGGAACATGTACATCATGTAAGACTGGTTCTTCAGAGGTTACGAGACAATTCCCTGTTCGATAAATTTGTAGAAATGCTCTTTTCATCAGAGTTCCATCCCCTTTTTGGGGTATATCATTTCTGAATCAGGTTTTGAGATGGATCCTGCTAAACTGTCGGCTATCAAGGACTGGCCCAGACCAACTACTCTCAAATCCCTGCAGAGGTTTCTTGGCTTTGCCAATTACTATAGAAAGTTTATAAAGAACTTTGCAGACATCACGTCTCCACTCACTTCTCTTACTAAGAAAGGGCAAAATTGTAAGAACTGGTCCTCTTCGGCAGTACAGGCTTTTGAAACGCTAAAATCAGCATTTTCTTCTGCACCTCTTCTCAGTCATCCAATTCCTGATTTCCAGTTTATTTTGGAGGTTGACGCTTCCTCTATAGCAGCTGGAGCTGTTCTCTCCCAACGTGATCCGACTACCAGCAAGATACATCCTGTGGCGTTCTTTTCGAAAAAATTCAATCCTGCTGAGTTAAATTATGATGTGGGCAATAAGGAGCTTTTGGCTATAAAATTAGCTTTGGGGACTTCCGGTGGGCGGGCGCCGAGAGCAGAAGCAGGGTACAGAGCTCCGGCGGTAACGATTGTGAAATCTAACCTGTTCTTCTGTCTATTGCCCGGAAAACTTGGATATCCTTGGCAGGGGAGAGAGGAGACTGCCCGGATACAATTTAGTCAGGAATGTAACACCCGATTCCCCCACCGCGAAAGTAAACAGAAAAGAGGAGAAGAGAGCGGGCGCGGCGGCGTCCGTGGAAGACAAGCATATCTACCAGCCTGAGTGCGGGGTGAAAGTCTGGATGTGGTAATAGCCGTAGTAACAACAGCTATAGAGGTACCGGAGACTCCGACCTGAGGGTGAGTTCTGCAGAGAGCGGGAAACCGCCATTTTAACAGCGTTGAGGAGAGACAGTGAAACCCACGCAGCACCGGCTATAGCCACAATCTAGAGCGAAAACACATTTATATAGATCCCCCAATATTGATCCTGCACACGGGGGGGAGACAGGAAAGAAATACCTCCACTTAACCTGCCACCAGAACCCAAATTGAAACGGATCCCAGATAAGAGGATTGAACCTATAATAATTCGCCACAGTACTGAGATAAAGCAGGAGTAAAAAGGGGGAAAAGCTAATCACTACCTCTCAGCATACTAAAAGTCTGCAAACTCACAGGCAGAAAGGGGAATAAACAATAACCAAAGCTAAAATCAAAAGTTAAGTTTGAAAGACATTTCTAGATCACCTCCCCCTCATTGAACAGTGCTGGGAGAAAAGAAACACAGCAAAGGAGTGGGTTACTAGCAATTTACAACTCCCCAGGCTCTCTACAATTGCAAAGGAGTTATCAGTATTCCTAGACTGCTCACTAAGTGACTTACCTCAGGCTGGCAGGATTAATCACCCCGCTACAGCTACAGTGTTTGCATCAGTGTGACACCCTCCGGTAACATGCAAGGCTAAGCTGATGTGAGTTCATACCCCCTCACTCACCCACCGCTCAGAAAAGACTTACAAACTCTCTGATAGACCTGATAATTTGTACCTTTAAAGTGTATTCATACAGTTCAGTGGATTAGACCTCTCACCCTGTAACAGACATAATATATCTTTATTCTTAGCTGGAATCAATAGCTACAAGACCCACCCACCTGTATGCAAAAGTATTACGACTCTTTCACTAAAACAACTGTCACAATGACGAACAGATTAAAAAATTCTGACAAGAGAAAGAATCAAGCAGAGATACAACAGGTGGCAGTGGCCGCTGAAGACATGCCCCCGAACAACACCATAGACACCCATCCAATAGTCTCCCAGATCTCAGCTCTGTTTTTACCGAAAATTGATCAGCTCCAGTCAGGAATGGACTCACTTACAGCAGAAGTTAAATCTTTCAATGGTAGACTGACGCAGGTGGAGCAGAAAGTTGCAGACAGTGAACTCCGTCACAGAGAGACTGAATCCAATGTTCAAACGCTACAACAACAAAATGAGAAACTATGGGCTAAGATAGACGATCTAGAGAACAGATCGCGCAGAAACAACCTGCGAATAGTGGGGGTTCCGGAGTCGATCTCGCCCACGCAACTGATGGAGTTTGCAGAAAATACCCTACCAAAGTTATTAAAAATCCCACAAGATTGTCTACCCTGTACGGCAGAACGGGCGCACAGAGTGGGAGACCCAAGAAAGCAGGGAGGAACCAACCAACAACCACGCCAAGTTATGGTGAAATATCTCAGCTTTCAAGACAAAGTCACCATCCTGCAAGCCTACAGGAAGACATCCCCATTAGAATACGAGGGAAAGAGAATCTATTTGTTTCAGGACTACTCTGCCACAGTAGCAGCACGAATGAGAGAATTCTCACCATATTGCAAACAACTAATAGACCAGGGCAGATCAGCGGTTTTACTGTTTCCAGCACGCCTGAGACTACAGACAGCAAGAGGCCCCCTGTTCTTTGATTCACCGGAACAACTGAATCTTCATTTACAGATGGAGAGAGAACGTCAAGGGGCTGAGGAGGGCAGAGACACTGATCCACCAACTTGAAACTCACTGCAGGTCCGCAGAATGCAATACCAAAGATAGACTATAAGTTCAGTCACGCAGACTGGTATCCTTGAAATGTGAGGGGGGGGGGGACTCTTTTATTGAAGGGTTATATTTGTTCCTTAACTGTATTTGTTCCTTAATTGTTGGGGATTGTGGGGTTTGAGGAAATACTGTTTACAAATGGGATTATTGTTTGTCATTCCATTGATTAACATTGTTTGTCTCTCTTTTAAAGTGTGAACGTTAATACCAGCCTGGATCCGTGTGGCCTTGGGGCGCTACTCCAGGGGAAAGGGGTCATAAAAACTTTGCCATCCACTGAGTGTAAGTAAATACTAGACAGCTGCGGGGACTCTGCACTACATTTTAAGCGCAAAGCGCGAGGTACCATACATAGATATTCTGAAACACCTCAGACTGATACTCGTCCCAATATAAGATGAAGTTAGTTACATGGAACGTGGGAGGGATCACATCCCCAATTAAGCGGAAAACGATTCTTAGGCAGTTAAACATCAAGAGGGCCGACATAGCGATACTAGAAGAAACACACCTCTCACAAACAGAACACCAGAAGCTTAAGCAGAGCTGGGTGGGAGAGGTTTTATACACACCATATGAGACGAGGAGGGCGAGAGGTGTTGCTATATTATTTCGAAAAGGCTTAAATTACACTATTTCCCAGACGATAGCTGACAGAGAAGGTAGGTACCTAATTATCAAACTGGAAGTTGACACACTACACTTGGTAATATGTGGAATATACGGGCCCCATACCGAAAAGAAACACTTCTTGACCCAAATACAGACCCAACTTATTCAGTTCTCAGACCTGCCCATCATTGTAGGAGGGGACTTTAACATAGCACCACTCACTCCAGCAGACCGATTCCGAAACCCCCACCTTCCTCCACGACCAGCTCAACCCTGGCCTAGCTCCAAGAGGGAAACCCTCATTCTCAAAAACTTTAGGAACACTCTATCACTCTCTGACGTTTGGAGGAACCGCAATCCAGAGTCAAGGGACTATACTTGCCTCCACCCGTCCAAAACTACTCTATACCGCATAGACTACTTCTTACTAACAGACTCCTTTTACCCCCGGGTTACAGATGCAAGAATTGACCCCATTACAATTTCAGACCATGCACCAGTCTCAATTACTATAAACACCACAACAACACACAGACAGGCTCGCAGATGGAGATTCCCCGTCCACTTATACCACGATCTGAATTTTCATAAATATCTAATTGGGGAATGGTTGGGATACAAAGATTTGAACATCCAACATCTTAGAGATATCTCTCTATTTTGGGAATCAGCGAAGGCAGTCCTAAGAGGAGTGGTCACAGCATATGCAGCCAAATTAACCAAAACCCGTAGGTTGAGAGGTGACCTACTCCTCCGTCAACTGCTGAATGCCAGAAACCAATACTTACGAAATCCCACTGACTCGAATAGAAAGAAATACAGAGACACAAAATCCCTCAGGGACACATATCTCACTCAATCCTCTATTAGCGCTCACAACAGACTACAAGCCAAATATTACCGTTTTGGCAATCATACCGGAAAGCTACTGGCAAGACTCACTAAACTTGAGAGAAAATCTAGCACCATAGCAGCCGTAAGACAGGGTGACAAAATTCTCACACAAGAACCAGACATACACAGAGCATTTATTCACTACTACTCAGACCTCTATAGCTCACAAGAGACTGACTCAGACAAAAAAGATATCTTCTGGAAAGACTTACACTTGCCACAACTAGATGCAGAACAAAAACAAAAGCTTAACGCCTCAATCCACCCATTGGAGGTTTTTAAAGCGATTGACACACTCCCACTTGAGAAGACCCCGGGACCAGATGGGCTACCTGGGGAATTCTACAAAATGCTTAAGGTAGAAACCACAGATACACTAGCGTCCTTATTTAATGCAATACTGGATGGGGAGGCTAAGTTGTCCAATCGCTTCACAGAGGCGAATATAACGGTGATTCCCAAGCCAGACAGAGACCCTTTGTTGACGTCCTCGTATAGACCAATCTCCCTACTAAACGTGGACTACAAGTTGTTCACCAAAATACTGGCTAATAGACTGGCGGGGGTGCTCCCTTCCCTAATACATAAAGACCAAACTGGATTTGTACAGGGTAGATCCGCAGTTAGAAACATGAGACAGCTTCAATTAGTACTTGCTCATTTCTGGGGGAGGCAGGGAAAAGACCAACCTAGGAAGGGTGAGGACGCATGCTTGATCCTAGTAGATGCTGAAAAAGCATTTGATAAGATGCTCTGGGACCACCTCTTTACAGCCCTGGGGAAATATGGAGTGCAGGGACCCTTCTTGAGGGCCATTAAAACCAACTACAGCGCACCTCAAGCGGCGATCTTGATAAATGGAACGCCATCTAAAACATTCCCTCTCAAGAGAGGCACGAGGCAGGGATGTCCCCTCTCCCCACTCCTTTTTGACCTCGCACTAGAGCCCCTAGCGATAAAAATTAGAACTGATACACTAGGACTTAACATAGGGGATGAAACCATCCACCTGTCCCTTTTTGCTGACGACATGGTGCTGTACATGCGTGACCCTAGAGCCAACATTCCCACCGTTATGACGATTATTAACGAATTCAGTGACATATCGGGATACCGGATAAACAAAGACAAATCCGAACTGCTATGGCTATATGACACACAACCCTCCATCCCCCTTAGAGACAACTTTAAAATCATTCACAACACTTTTAAATATTTGGGGATAAATCTAGCACTGAACCCTGCCAAATGGTATGACGCAAACTTTAAACCACTGTTGAAGGAGCTTAAACAGCTCCTAGTGAACTGGCACGGCCTACCGCTCTCACTGTCTGGAAGAGTAGGGTTAATTAAAATGATATTATTCCCCAAGCTCTTATACACACTACAGATGTTGCCTGAACTACTACACAAACAAGATCTCAAATCACTAAATAAGGAAATCCTTCATTTTCTGTGGAAGGGAAGGAAGCACAGAATGAATCACAGCAAACTAACATGCCAGCCTATGGTGGGAGGATTTGGGCTCCCAAACGTTGAATATTACAATTGGGCAGCCCTAGCCAAGTATGTAATGGACTGGTTGGTGGACAAAAACCACTTCACCAATAGCTCACTTGAATCTGAATTAATCAAACCATGGTCCCTAAAGATGCTACCACACATGACACACGCACAGGTAGAACCCACCATCAGAGAGATACCCCCCTCTATCACCCCATAAGGGCCTGGTGGAAGATATGCAAGACGCTCAATGTCTCACATAAACACACAATCTACCTGCCTCTAAAAGGTAACCCTAACTTTCCTGCAGGGATTACTATGAAACCCTTTAGACGGTGGGAGGGGTGGGGGATTTCAACAGTTAAACAAATCTTGATGGATGATGGGAAGACAATCCGATCATTCGGGGACTTACAACAGGACTTTCACATCCCTAATACACACCACTTTGCCTACCTCCAAGTGAGACACTATGTGCAAGATCTATTGAGAACAGAAACTTTGCCTGACAACAATTGTGACATTTACAAACTTTTGACCTTGACAAGGGGAGGGATGACATCCATCTCACATGCTTACAATGCCCTCCAATCTCAATCCAACAATACTCTCAGAACACATATTCAGAATGTCTGGAGCACACTGACGGAACAAAATTCCATTGACCAGGAGATAGAGCAAAGCTTTGAGAAAGTGAGAAAGGCCACTTTGTCGAATGACATACGAGAATCCCATACAAAGTTGATCAACAACGTATACATTACGCCCAGAATGTTTCACAGATGGGTACAGACCTCGACAGGACTATGTCCAAAATGCACACATAATGATCCCAATATTCTACACATGATCCTGACGTGCCCAAAGTTAACTAAGTTCTGGGGAATGACACAGAGGTGGTTGGAGGGCTGTACTGGGGAAAAATTCGGATTTACGACAGAAATGATATTCTTCCTACACTCGCAGTCCATAATTACAAAACACGTGGAATTTGCCCACAATGTCATACTACATGCTAGGAAACTCATTCTTGGGCAGTGGATGCTCCCCACACCACCTAGACTGACGCAGCTCAAAGAAGCTTTGAGACAACAGATGACAATAGAACAATTGGACACTCAAGGGGACATTACACGAAGGACAAGGAAGTTTATGGCCAAGTGAGAGCCCTTCATCAAAACGCTAGACCTCACACACCAAAGGCAAATCCTATACCCACTTAAAGACTCTGACTTCATCCTTAATGCGCAGCTACGGGGTGACTGGAACATATTCACCTAGACGCCCTTTAGACAACAATAGATTAGGAATTGGGAAACATACAGTGTGCATGAATCCTGGAGTGACGCCCCAGGGGAGTGAGAACAGTAGGATCTTAGAAAAAGTGAGAAAGAGTTGGGAAAGTTAGAGGGGGGGAGTTTTTCTATTGACTTTGGGATAGTGCTCCTCTCTTTCAGATGGAAAACCTTTGAGAGGACACTTAAAGAGACTTTGTTATCCCGTACAGTTGGAAAAGATGAGATGTTATCAATTAATGGGAGAGAGCACATAGCCCACTAGTTTTCTTGTAATAATAAAGAGGAAGACTAGACCTTTGCTTTAGTTATAGAGTTAGGAGAGAGAGAGTAAGAAGAGCTGAGGAGAGAGAATTTGATTTGAGAAAAAGGAAAAACATGTGTGGTTGCAGATCTAATAAGCATTTTCTGCCTCTTATCTTACATATAGTTGATTTGTCTTTTTTTTTTAAATTATTTATTTATAACCAGTAGTGTATATTACAAGCAAGAATGTATCACAATATCAAACAACAATATATTACTTGTTTTGCGCCACACAGGGCCAATGGTATAGTTCTATAACGAAAACAAAGTATGTCAGGACAACATTTTCTTGTTATACGCTGCACCCATTCAAAATTTAAACGAAAAATAGAGTATATGTCAAAACCAAAGGAAACATTATAGGTTGTTTAACATTCTTATACTCCTGTTTATACCTGAAAATCTTATGTTCTTTATACACACTACTATTTTCATAACACATTTTTTTTAAACATACACCCACTCATACCACACCACACTCGTAACGACAAACAAAAAAAACAAAACAAAAAAAAAAAAAAACAAACACATTTACCTAACTTAATTGGCTCCTTCCCTAACCTCTCCCCACTGATAGGGTAACCTCTCCTTTGCTATCAGATTTAAGAAGGATACTAAATTCTTAAGAGGGGAAATAAATTGTCTTTGTTTATCTAGCGGCCATTGCCGAAGTACCTTTAACCATTTGTTAAAATACTTCCTAAGCTTTGTCTCCTTTCTTAAATTATGGTCATAAATTTCTGCTCTCATCTGGCAATACATTAGCTTAATAAATTCCCCTAACACAGGGGGTCTTCTTCCTATCCAGTTCCTAACTATCAGATTTCGAGCTGCCATTATACCAGTATTAACTAACTGACTCTCACCTGCTTCTAAACGACCTTGGTACAAGAAAAAGATTATAGATGGGGTAAATTCTATCCGTGACCCAATATATTTATTTAACCAATAATTTACCTTCGCCCAGAATTGTCTAATTTTGGGACATGACCATAAACAATGCAATAGGTCTGCTCTCCCTGCACTGCACTTATAGCAAGAGGTGTTCAAATTTGTAGTAGCCCATTTATTTAGTCTATCCGGTGTTAAGTAATAATTGTTAATGATTCTCCAATGCGTCTCCCTCCAACTAGTTACTGTCGTCACTGAGGTACTTAAACTGATACTTTTCATTACATCTTCTTCCTTCACATTAGGAACATATTTTTGCATCTTCTGTGTGATTACCTTGATATGGTTAGAACCTAGCCTGTCAAATAGAATGTTATACCAATATCTTAATGATCTAATACCTGCTTTATACAAGGTAAGTCCCGCCTCCATCTCTTGTAGGTCCCAACCTGACTCACTTGGATGGTCAAGTGCTGTCATAAAACTTCTAGCTTGCAGGAAGGCATAAAAATTATTTTGGGGTAGCTGAAATTTTTTTGCTATCTCACCATACGTTTGTACTTTATTTGTGCCTGTTATTAAAAGTTGCACAAAATATAGGATTCCTTTTTCATGCCATTTTCTAAAGACTATATTATTTTGTCCTGGAGAAAAATCCGGTGTACCAATGATCGGTAAGAATCTCGATTTTCTATAGTCCACGCCTATTAGGTTACAGTATTTTTGCCAGGCCAAGATAATATTCGAAATTGTTGAAAATTGTTTAATGTTCTCAGGTAATTTTGCATATGTGTGATGTAAGGCCGATTTTAAGCTGAAAGGTTTTATTAATTCTGTCTCAATCTCATAGTAGGTAATATATTGTGATTCAAATAGCCAGTCTAACCCATATTTTATCATTGCTATCCAGTTATAATAGCGTAAATTTGGTAAAGCCATACCTCCATATTTTTTAGGTATAGTTAATCTGTCTAGTGAGATCCGCGGTTTCAGCTTACCCCAGATAAATTTAATACATGCCTTTTTAAATTTAGTAATATCTTGTCTTGTAATAAATAGTGGTATGTTTTGAAGTAGAAACAATAGACGCGGAAAAGTAATCATCTTGATAAGCATAATTTTAGCTGATAATGAAAGAAAATATATATTCCATCTCTGTAACTCAGCGTGAAATTTAGCAAAATAGTCAGTGAAATTGAGTTTATACCACTCGCCTGGATCTGTCCCCAAGATGATTCCCAGGTATCTAAAATGTGCTACTTCCCTATATGGATGATTTTTATAGCTACTTTTATTTTTGTTGATCCATAATATTTCTGACTTTTGTATATTTACTCTATAACCTGTAAATTTACTGAACTGATTAATAATCTCCAGACTTACTGGGATACTGCATATAGTGAAGTGACTATCTTTTGGTCTCCTATCTTAATACCTTCTAGTCTATCCCTAAGATGGATTGCCAGAGGCTCTAGCGCAATATTGAAAAGAAGTGGGGATAATGGGCATCCCTGCCTAGTACCTTTTTGCATGGTGATATATGGTGTATATCCCCCATTTACAATTACTTGAGATCTTGGCGATTTATATATTAAATTCACCAAGTTCACTAAATTGCCTGAGAACCCGAACTGTAATAATGAGGTCGTTAGATGATCCCATATTATCGAATCAAACGCCTTTTCCGCGTCTATTGTAAGTAAGGCATGGTCTACTTCACTGTATTTTCTTGTATTATGGAATTTATTATGGTAATGCTCTATTGTTAATAGTACCCTGCGTATATTTCTCGCTACGTTCCTGCCTGGCATAAAACCCGTCTGATCGGGATGGATTATGTCTCCAATCACTTTTTTTAGCCTCTCAGCAATGATATTCATTAATAACTTGTAGTCATTATTGAGTAGCGATATGGGTCTATAAGAACCCATATCGTCTAATGGTTTACCCTTTTTGTGAATCAATGTGATAGCTGAATCGGTGAAATAGAGAGATTTCATTCTATTCTGAACAAAATATAAATTGAAAAGTTCTGTTAAGATATCAGCTATATCTGTTTTCAATATTCTATACCACTCTGCCGAGAGGCCATCTAGACCTGGTGCTTTCCCGATCTTTATTTTATCAATGGCCCCCTTAACTTCCTCAATGTGGATTGGTAGGTTTAGTTGTGCCATTTTCTCACTATTAATTTTTGGTAGATTAACCTTATCCCAGAACGACTCTTTTGCTTTAACATCTAGGTCCCCAGAGGCATAAATGTTCTGATAATATTTAAAAAAGGCATCACGAATATCATGGGATTTGGTATACACGTTATGATCCTGCCTTATTGACATAATCATGTTCTTATTTTTCCTGAAATTTATGATTTTAGTCAGATTTTTAGCTGATATTCCCTCCGGACCCTGCCAGTAATGCCTATTTTTGATATCTTCCATTGCCCATTTTTTATTCATAAAATGATCTCGTTCTTCTCGAGCCGCTCTGTATTTATTCCATAATAAGCTATCTGGCTTAAGAATATATTTTCGGTATGCATTCTTTAACTGGTTTGCTAGTTGCAGTTCCCTGTTAGCCATCTTTTTCCTCATTCTAATCATGTATTGTTTAATTTCACCTCTCAAAACAGCTTTACCAGCTTCCCAAAAAATTTCTGTCTTGTTCCTATATGTATTATTTAAAATAGAATATTCTCGCCATCTTTGCGTTAACCAGTTACAGAAACCCAAATTATTCATCATATAACCTTGAAATCTAAAGGAATTCCTATTTGAAACCTCTTGCAGATTACACTTTAATTTTAACGATATAATGGCGTGATCTGATATGGTGAAATCAGATATTTCAGATTCTAAGTCTAGTTTTGATATATTTTCATCAATAAGAAACAAATCTATCCTGGAGAAATTCTTATAGTTGATTTGTCATTGTTTTCTATTTGCTCATGTATACCACACGAAAAATAAAGTATTTAAAAAAAAAAAATTAGCTTTGGATGAATGGAGGCATTGGTTAGAGAGTACCAGTCAACCTTTTTTCATTCTGACAGATCACAAGAATCTTTTATACCTCCAAACAGCTACACGTCTCAATCCTCGTCAGGCTCGGTGGGCCTTGTTCTTCTCCAGGTTTAATTTTGTACTTTCCTATGTTCCTGGTTCAAAAAATTCCAAGGCAGATGCTTTATCTACGCAGTTCCAATCTTCTGAACCTTCTCCATTGGATTCAGAACCTATACTACGTCCAGTCAAAGTTTTGGCTCAAGTATCCTCTTTTCCAGTACAGGCTTTACATGCTGCTC
Organism: Bombina bombina; assembly: GCF_027579735.1. Classification (NCBI taxonomy): domain Eukaryota; kingdom Metazoa; phylum Chordata; class Amphibia; order Anura; family Bombinatoridae; genus Bombina; species Bombina bombina. The sequence continues at coordinate 207,269,337 of NC_069505.1, read as the reverse complement.
AAGTCTGGGTACCATCTTCTTGCAAACTACCTTCTGGTATCCTGTATGTACCCAAAGGATTATGTCTTAAGCTTCTACGTTGGGCTCATGACAACATTTCAGCAGGTCATCTGGGAATAACCAATACATTGTGGAAACTGAAGCAGCATGTTTGGTGGTCCACTATGAGGAGGGATGTTAAGGATTATATTACTGCTTGTAGTTCTTGTGCTTCGAACAAACAATCTTCTCATCGACCGTTTGGTCTATTACACCCTCTTCCTATTCCTCATTACCCTTGGTCTCACTTATCCATGGACTTTGTTACAGATCTTCCTGTTTCTGCTGGAAATACGACCATTTGGGTAGTGGTGGATCGGTTCTCCAAGTCTGCGCACTTCATACCTCTTCCAGGGTTGCCTTCAGCTCAAAGACTTTCTGAACTCTTTGTTCTACATATATCTCGTTTACATGGTTTTCCCACTGACATAGTCTCAGATCGTGGAGTCCAATTTGTTTCCAAATTTTGGAGGTCTTTTTGTAAACACTTCGGAATCAACATATCACTTTCTACTGCACAGCATCCTCAATCCAACGGACAGACTGAGCGTGTAAATCAAGCCTTGGAATCTTTTCTAAGACATTATGTAGACCATCACCACTCCAACTGGTCTCAGTTATTGCCTTTGGCGGAATTAGCTCACAACTCACGTTATAACGCCTCATTACAGACCTCTCCCTTTAAGGCAGCTTATGGATTTGAACCTAGAACCTTTCCTATGATTACCAGTTCTACTGAAGTCCCTGGAGCAGATCGTATAGTGAAAAATCTCAGTAATCACTGGCAACTCATTCGTCAAAATCTACGCTCTTGGGGGGCGGAGCCAACTGCCGGAGCAACAAGAAGTCCTATTCTAGTGCTCCTGAAACTTAATTATTAAAACAGTATTTTATGGCACCTTAAAAATCTATATTTTTATATACCTGACTTCTATTGCATCCTAGGCTATAGACATTAAGTTGGGGACTGTGAGTGTTTATTGCTGATAAAATATCGACACTGAGGCCTACTAACCAGCTAAGACCACTGCAAAGCTTCCTCCATTATACTTGAAGCCACCCACGCATCGCCTGGGTTGATGAAGATATACCTCCTACATTTGCTTCTACAGCCTTAGAATGGAACAGCAAATTATTCTCGCACTGCACGGTCTAATGAGATCCCTAGACTCTCACCGGCTAACACTGGTTACTGAATTGAGGGCTGCGGTAGCCCCGTCGCAGAATATCACACTGGCCAGAGAAATACCGGAGGAGACAGACTGGTTGGAACCGGGCCTACCATGACTTATCACAGCCTTACCCCAAGATTCTGCAGAGGAGAGTGCAGCGAACTTAGAAGATCTCTACCCAAGCGGAAAGAAACAACAGGAAATTCCCCTAAAGAATAGTATCCTGCAGCCCTCCTCGGTCCCCACAGTACCGGAGCTATCGCAGACACAACGACTAGGAGGAGCACACAGTCTCCAACCAACAGAATATGTCTCTGGACCGGAGGCGGCTGCGCAACCTAACCCCTGCATCAAGCGCCCAAATCTATCCTCATGGAGATCTGGCTCTAGCTCAATCATAGCCAACATCACCGCGGGCGCCTATATGCTCAGCCGCAATAAGGTTGGTGTCGGGGGAAACTCTCGGGGATATTCAGAGAAGGGGAGGTTTATGCCTCATTGGTGCACCGCCATCTTAGAGCCGCATTGGCCCTTTTGACTTGGGAGGCAGTTCTTCTTGCCTGACAGACTGGGCTATTGAAGACATAGACTTTTGTTCTCACATAAGGCTTCCCTGTATCTGTGTCTTCTAGACATTTCTATGACAATCTTACAGTTAGCTACACCAAGTTGCTAAGCCGGATACGCCACGGACTGAGTGCACATTACCGAGAAAAAGTTTTGTGAGACATGGTTTTTAATTGTTTTCATATGCACTTGAATGTTTCTTTGCGTTTCCACACTAAATGTTTTTTTTTTTTTTTTTTTCCTTATGGATGTGTTTAGAAGGCTGTTTGAGTAAACCTATTGACTTCTAGTTATATGTCACTAGTGCTCTTTCCCCATATATCTGAGCTAGCATTAAGGTAACTTTAACGTAAACACTAATTAACACAGGGTGTTAGCGAATCAGATAGGCATTACTGTACCACTAGGAATAAGTATAGTTTTGATATCTCCTAGAGTTATATATAATACCTTGAAATATAGGCATACAGATATGGATAACTGAGAAAAAAATGGCCCACATTTTAACTTATATCTCTGATGGCACCCCATATCTTAAGTATAATGGAAGTACACTCTGTTACTATTGCACTACTGTGTCTTGATGTATTTTTCTCTCTTACCATCTGGTGGCAGCATCTATGGCAAGTGCTCTTTTTTTTTTTTAACTCTGTGGGAAGTGATCGATTAAAAGCTGATATACAGATTTATGAGCCAACAAAATTATGTATATGTTTAATCTGGTCTCTAGCTTGTGCTACCTTACTTTCGTTATGATATATTGTGGGACTATTTCCTATTCATGTTGCCTGACAGGTGAAGTCACCCTAGATATTCTCAGATCAATGAAACAGCTAATAGCTCTCCTTATATGTGAACTCATCCTATTCAATATATGACTGAGATTTATAATTGTTCTGATACCATTCAAAATTAACAGCACACATGTGTTTCTTATAAATGATATTATTGTCCTGTACCCACTTATCATTATATGCTAATCCGCAGATTGACCACATCTGGCATGCTGTTTAGAGGTACAGAATAGTATTGAATGTTAATATTTTCAAAGCCTATAGATGCTATTTTTTAGAATATTGCTCCCAGAGACCCCAGTATCTCTCGGCATCCTCCCGCATTGTCAGCGGCCGAGGCAGTGTGGCATGCTGAGAACTTTACTTATATTACCTGGAGTGATCTAATTCAAGTGGCATGTTAGTACTGACTCTCCATGGCCTTCAGTTAGGCTCCTTAAGTATATAACTTAGTACTGTTATCATGGACATATTATGGTGCGACTTGCCTGTTATCCAATTATATAGAGCATCCCCTCATAGGGTATCACCAGCTCCTCACCTTTTATGTTTATAGATTTGCTCCCAAAGCTTCCCTATCTAGTCTATTAGGGCCTTCTATTTAGCCCCTAAACTACGCATATAATCTGCTATATCCTGAGCAACTTTTGTTCCCCCCATATTAACCACATAAACAACAGATTGTCCCTCATAGTCCATTCCTTTAGCTATATCATATACTCTTTATCCACCCCTCGCCCTTTATTATTTTGATAAATCCTAAGGCTCCGCCCCCTCCATTCCCCTTCCCTACTCCACTAAGAGCGGCTCTTGCCCGCTGAACTCCTTTCCCCCCCCCCCCGCCAGCTTGGTCCAAAAGTGACCAAACAACAGCTAATCTCCACTTGCCCCAATTTTCCTTTTCATTCTATTACATACCCGTACGAGTTGCAATGTGGAGACCAGTTTTATTACTCATATAATATAAAAATGAGGTTTCATTATCATTTGTAGTTCTACCAGTTATTCATGTCTTATAATACTACTTTTGCTTTTTGACTAGATATCTGTTGCAAACTTCTTTTCTTACTATAGGTACAATAAGAATAACAGATATAGTCTCATATTACATAGATACTGGTTAGTTATTATTCTGGAGAAGAATTGAATCTATGCTCAGAACTATTATATTTTTATTTCTTCACTATGTTTTTGAGTATACTGTATTGGTTCCAATGTTATACTCTAAATGTTAATTGATGAACACTCTCTGTAAAATTTACTTATAATCTCAATAAAAACATTAAAAAAAAAAAAAAAAATCTACTCTCTTCTTCCTTAAGACATAAGAAATATGCTGATCGCAGAAAGTGCAAGGCTCCTTTACTTCGTACTGGAGACAGAGTGTTTTTATCCACCAGATTCATACGTCTAAAACAACCTTGTACCAAGTTGGGTCCTAAGTACATTGGACCTTTTCGAATTGTTTCCAGAGTTTGTTCTTCTGCATAACGCCTGGCCTTACCCAAGACTCTCAAGATCCATCCAGTGTTTCATGTCTCCCTACTCAAGCCAGTCATCTACAATCGGTACTCTATCAAGAGTAAACCACCTCCTCCCCTTTCCGTAGAGGGAACTTCTGAGTTTGAAGTGAGCCAGATTCTCGATTCCAAGCTACGGGGCAATCGGCTGTACTACCTGGTCCATTGGAAGGGTTATCCTATCTCTGAACGATCTTGGGAACCGGCCTCTCATGTTCATGCTCCAGCTCTTGTCAAGTCTTTTCACAAGAAATACCCTGCCAGGCCCGGTCGTGTCCCCCGGAGGGGTCCTTGAGGAGGGGGCACTGTCACGCTCAGCTGCTGGGAAACTCTGCAGTCCTCTCTGTGTGCTTGATTGATAGGTGTCTGAGCCACCCCTTCCTGATGATGTCACAACCAGGCTTTTTATTCTTGGCTTCCTGTTTCTCCAGTGCCAGTTTGTTTGTTAACTTTGTGGCTTCTGATAGGATTTCGCTGAGGAATCTCTCTAACTGCTGCTTTTCTGTTGCCAATCTCTTCAAGGATTTACTATGCTGGATTAACCTTCAACCTCCTGATTACCTGTCTCCAAACAATGCAAGTACTGTTTGTTTTGTGAAACTTTCAAACTTCCTGTTTACCTGCTTCAAACCCTGCATATTCAGACTACTCTGTGTACTGCCAAACTATTCAAATACTGTTATTTCTGTGAAACCTTCAATCTGCATGTTTACCTGTTTCCAAACTCTGCAAATACAATTATTCAGTGTAAACCTTCAAACTGCTTGATATCCTGTTGCCAATCTCAACAAGTACTGATTAATCTGTGTTAACCTTCAAACTACCAGCTTACCTGTTGCTATCTCTGCAAGTTCTGACAACACAGTGTTAATCTTCAAACTACCTGATTACATGTTGTTAATTCTGCAAGTTCTGACTACACAGTGTTTACCCTCAAACTGCCTGATTACCTGTTGCATACTCTGCAAAGACTGTCTACACGGTGTTAACTCTCAAACTGCCTGATTACCTGTTGCATACTCTGCAAAGACTGTCTACTCAGTGTTAACCCTCAAACTGCCTGATTACCTGTTGCATACTCTGCAAAGACTGTCTACACAGTGTTAACCTTCAGACTGCCTGATAACAAATGACCTACTCCTGCATTATTAACTGTTTCCTGTTTTACCCTTCTTCTGTCTGAGTATAAGTGGACTATCCCTGCTCTCCTGATCCTGTGGAAGACATTTCCTGAAACCAGTTCCTTATTCAGAAGTCTATCTGGCTGATATCATGAATTACTTTGGCACAGGCTAACCCTGCTCCATATCGTGAGTACTTTGTTTTTGGAGGTTGTCGTGGGGTCACGTCCTGGATTAAACTCAGAGTGCAAGGGTGTTGTTTAAGTTCGCCCTAGCATTTGGGTCTTCTTCTGGACATTTCCTAACCTGACATAAAGTTTCTGTGTTGAATATTCAGAGCGCTCTGATTCCTTTAATTCCTGTAATCCTGTAGTATACAAACTACCATCCTGTCATCAACATGTTTCAGCCTCAATCACCTTCTGCAGGGTTGACTCGCCCAGAGGCAGTGCCCGAAGAGTAGAACCCTACCAATCACTTAGGCGGCACTACAGCCTGTCATGTAGCCTATACCCACAACCAATACAATCTATGTTCGAACCCCCACTACCTATACATTACCTATGGAGAACTGCATCAGGATGTCAAAAGGGAGCACATTAAACTGAATAAAATAAATTAAAGATAAATTAAAAACACCTCTATTAGAAGACCCAAACAACATACCGCTAGCCAGTGTGTTAATCAACTAAGCGAACCTTCTCAGGGGGATGCACTACCAATATTCAAAGTCCCCAGGTTACTTGCTTATGGTGACCAAAGATAAAATCACCCATCGATCTTCAGATGATGGCCCACCAATTTAGCAGCACATCGCCAACAGCAGGTGGTAACCCGGCAATAACCCCCCTATCTATGTCTCTCTTTCATTTGAATCAGCCGTGTGCCCTGCACATAGAAGCATAAGCGGAAGTCCAAAGTACCACCTAGGGCCCTAACAATATCTCAGGCGACCTCAAATGAACCGGATCGAAGCCCCCAAACCAGAACACGGGACACTCACAGGACAGGATCACGGAAGGGGGATCAATCAAACCAAGTGAGAAAGTGAACTGTGAACACAAAAGAGTTATTACATACAATACATAAAGACAATGTAAAAAACATACAGTCGATAAAAACAAATACCCCTATCAACAAGAATCAACTGAAAAATATATTCAAGGCTCCTCAAATATCGGAACTCTTAACAGGATATCCCGGAATGAAACAATAATATCAATAAAATTGAAACAACAATATCAATAAAATTGAATCCCTATAGACGCACACAAAGGGGCCCTATGGGAAACCAATGAATTACCAAAACAAGCCCTGCTAGGCCCGTCAAACATATATGGTAATAGTGAAGGAAACAGTGAACTCTCATTGTCCTTAGGGTGATCCCCGGACTAGTAACTATTAATGAGATCAAGCACTCTCATGTAAATAAGTATCTCTCGTGTGAAAGTCCATCAAAGGAAACACTGCCAGTCAGTCTGGACATTGAGGCCCCTCGGTGCCAAAGTCCCCAGTTCATGTATCCATCTGGCCTCCTTCTGCAGAAGGGTCTTGGCCCTGTTACCCCCTCTTCTTGGGATGGGCACATGGTCAATGATCCTAAATCTCAAATCTGTGACTGTATGGCCTTGTTCCAGGAAATGCCGTGCCACCGGCTGGTCGGATTTTCCACTTTTTAAAGCTGATCTAATGCTTGAGCGGTGGTTGGCCATCCTAGTTCTGGCGTGGTCGATGGTTTTTCCAGTGCAGAACAAACCACATGGACAATTCAAGAGGTATATAATTGTACAGTGTGGTACAGGTCAAGAAGAAGTTGATTTTATACTTTTTCTTTCTCTCAGAGTGTTGGAAGCTCGCCACTGTGTGCATACTGTTGCACGTCACACAGCTCGTTCACTTGAAGCAACTGTTCTTCCTTTTTAGCCAAAGCTGTTTGTCGCCAATAGGTGTTAGGTCAGTTCTCATTAGAGAGTCCTTCAAACTCCTCCCTCTGCGATATGCTAGGTTGGGTGCACCCCATTTTGTAAATGGTAGTGTGGTATCTGTTTGGAATAGTTTCCATTCATCCTTAATGGCTTTAGTGATATGGTACTGATCCGGGGTGTACGTGGTCACAAATGTGAGTTGGGGGATAGCCCCCTGTTCTCTTGTGTCACTTCCACCTTCCACCTGGATAGCTTGTTCACTCATGACCCGTAGGTCCTTTGCTTTGTAGCCACACTAGACAACCCTTTCCGTCATCTCTGCCAATTCGGTTTTGCATCTGTCGGGGTCAGTGTTATTTCTCACTACGCATAGGAATTGCACCTTTGGTATGTTCCGAATGAGTGCAAGTTGATGGCAACTCTTTGCATGCAGGGTGGAATTGCGATCCGTGCTTTTTCTAAACAGAGTAGTACCCAATGTCCCATCTATCTTGAACACTCTAACATCCAGGTAATCTACCGTGTTTATATTTACCACATGCTGGAATATGATGGTACTGTTTATCTCATTTAATGATGTAATCCATGCCTCCAGCAAACTTGCATCATCCTGCCAGATCAAAAAGAGATTGTCTATATAGCTGCAGTAAAATATTATAGACGGTACCTCATATACCTTCATTTGGAAGGATTCATATTCAGCCATGTACAAATTCGCCAGCGATAGAGCCACATTCGACCCCATCGCTGTCCCGGCAGTCTGTAAATAGAATGTGTTCTCGAAGCGGAAAAAGTTCCTTTCCAAACACATTGTAAGGAGTTCTATAAGAACATGTTCTGGCGGACCAATATATGGTATGTGTCTCAGGCAGTTGGTCACTGCTGCAATAGCAAGTGTGTGTGGGATCACCGTATACAGACTTGAAACGTCCATGGTGAGTCGGTGTCACTGATGTCTTTAAGGCGGACAATTTGTTGTATAAAGGCTGTTGAGTCCTGTATGTATGATCTCATTTGTTTAACAAGTGGCTGTAAAAAAAATCCATGAACTCGGCCAGTGGCTGAAGGAGTGATCCCCTGGCCGAGGCAATCGGTCTGCCAGGTGGACAGTCAGCATTTTTGTGGATTTTTGGCAGTGTGTAAAGTATTGGTGTGATCAGGAAGTCTCTTTTCAGGAAGCGAACCTCTTGTTCAGTAATAACATCGGCCTCTCGCCAATCAGATAATTTCTTATCAATGTCACGTTTCAGACCAAACGTAGAGTCGTTCTGCAAGGTGACATAGGTCGCACTATCCGACAGTTGTCTGTTGATCTCCTTCCTGTATTGGCTTACATCCATCACCACTACTGCACCGCCTTTGTCTGCTGGGCATATCACTATTGTAGGGTCTTCACTAAGAGATCAAAGAGATTGTCTCTCTAAGATTGTCATTGTGTCTTCTGGGGGTCGTGGTCTCCTGGGTTAATTGGGTTAAATAAATCATATAGGTGGTAATCGTGGGATTATTGGAGTTAGGATTGAATGTTCCTGCAGTTCTAAACCTTGTAGAGGCTTCAGACTCAGTTCTAAAGTATTCTTTCAGTCGAAGGGTTCTCCCAAACTTTTGGATATCAATATATGAATTGAATGCTTTCATTTTCGTGGTGGGCACAAAGGACAACCCTTTATTGAATAAGGATATTTCAGCTGTGTTCAGTGGTCTGGAACTGATATTGAACACAGTGTTTTCTACCTTCTCTGTATCGGGGGGCGGCGGCACATGCCCCCCCTGCCTCGTGTGCTGCCTTGTCCTTGGCCTAAAAAACAAGTCGATGTGGAGTATGTTGCTAATGGTGGTCATGTAGAGACCTTGTCACGTGTATTGTGCCAATGCTCTGCTTTGTTTGTCCCCCTGGATCTGGTCGTAATTCCCTTATAAGGGGGGGGAAGGGGCCTCAGGGTCTGTAGTTGCTTCTGGATCAGAGCTTGTATGCACAGTGTTGATAGCCTTTTTGGTGTACCTCCTTTCCCTTCTGGGTCTAAAGCTCTTTAGAGAGTGCATATACCAACCCCTTTTTGATTGATTACTCGACGGCAGAGTGCCCCCCCTTATAGGGGAATTACAACTAGATCTAGATATATAGACGATCTGTTTTTGATCTGGCAGGATGATGCAAGTTCGCTGGAGGTATGGATTACGTCATTAAATGAGATAAACAGTACCATCAGATTCCCGCATGTGGTCAATATAAACACGGTAGATTACCTGGATGTTAGAGTGTTCAAGATAGATGGGACATTGGGTACTACTCTGTTTAGAAAAAGCATGGATCACAATTCCACCTTGCATGCAAAGAGTTGCCATCAACCTGCACTCATAATGAAGGCACAATTCCAACGCTTAGTGAGAAATAACACTGACCCCGACAGATGCAAAACCCAATTGGCGGAGATGACGGAAAGGTTTGTCCAGCGTGGCTACAAACCAAAGGACCTACAGGTCATGTGTGAACAAGCTATCCTGGCAGAAGGTGGAAGTGACACAAGAGAACAGGGGGCTATCCCCCAACTCAAGTTTGTGACCACGTACACCCCGGGTCAGTACCATATCACTAAAGCCATTAAGGATGAATGGAAACTAATCCAAACAGATACCACACTACAATTTACAAAATGTGGTGCGCCCTGCCTAGCATATCGCAGAGGGAGGAGTTTGAAGGACTCTCTAATGAGAACTGACCTAACACCTATTGGCGACAAACAGCTTTGGCTAAAAAGGAAGAACGGTTGATTCAAGTGTATGAGCTGTGTGACATGCAACAGTATGCACACAGGGGCGAGCTTCCAACACCCTTAGAGAAAGAAAAAGTATAAAATCAACTTCTTCACCCATACACCATACATTATACACCTCTTGAATTGTCCATGTGGTTTGTTCTACACTGGAAAAACCATCAACAATGCCAGAACTAGGATCGGCAATCACCACTCAAGCATTAGATCAGCTGTAAAAAGTGGGAAATTCGACCAGCCGGTGGCACAGCATTTCCTGGAACAAGGCCATACAGTCACAGATTTGAGATTTAGGATCATTGACCATGTGCCTATCCCAAGAAGAGGGGGTAACAGGGCCAAGACCCTTCTGCAGAAGGAGGCCAGATGGATACATGAACTGGGGACTTTGGCACCGAGGGGCCTCAATGTCCAGACTGGCTGTCAATGTTTCCTTTGATGGACTTCGACACGAGAGATATTTATTTACATGAGAGTGCTTGATCTCATTAATAGTGACAATGAGAGTTCACTGTTTCATTCACTATTACCATATATGTTTGACGGGCCTAGCAGGGCTTGTTTTGGTAATTCATTGGTTTCCCATAGGGTCCCTTTGCAAGCATCTATAGGGATTCATTATTTTTTCATTCCAGGATATCCTGTTAAGAGTTACTATATTTAAGGAGCCTTAAATGCATTCAGTTTGATTCTTGTTGATAGGGGTATTTGTTTTTATTGACTGTATGTTTTTTACATTGTCTTTATGTATTGTATGTAATAACTCTTCTGTGTTCACAGTTCACTTTCTCACTTGGTTTGATTGATCCCCCTTCCGTGATCCTGTCCTGTGTTCTGGTTTAAGGGCTTCGATCCGGTTCAATTGAGGTCACCTGAGATATTGTTAGGGCCCTAGGTGGTGCTTTGGACTTCCACTTATGCTTCTATGTGCAGGGCACACGGCTGATTCGGATGACAGAGAGACATAGATAGGGGGTTGTTGCCGGGTTACCACCTGCTGTTGGCAATGTGCTGCTAAATTGGTGAGCCATCATCTGAAAAGCGATGGGTGATATTATCTTTGGTCACCATAAGCAAGTAGCCCGTTGACTTTGAATATTGGTAGTGCCTCCCGCTGAGAAGGTTCTCTTAGTTGATTAACACACTGGCTAGCAGTATGTTGCTTGGGTCTTCTAATAGAGGCATTTTTGATTTATCTTTAATTTATTTTATTCAGTTTGATGTGCTCCCTTTTGACATTCCGATGCAGTTCTCGATAGGTAATGTATAGGTAGTGCGGGTTCGAACATAGATTGTATCGGTTGTGGGTATAGGCTACATGACAGGCGGTAGTGCCGCCTAAGTGATTGGTAGGGTTCTACTCTTCGGGCACTGCCTCTGGGCGAGTCGACCCTGTGGCCCATTGAGGGGGATGGAGTCAGACACAGGTCCTGCCAGATATTGTCAGGAGTTACGTTTTACAACATTCTGGGTTGCCCCTGAATATCGGGGATGTTGGGATGTTGGGAGAGACCATCAATGGTGCAGTGAGTCCCTGTGTATTGCGGTGTTATGGCAACAATAGCAGTCAATGGCATTAATGAGTGTTTGTACTGGTTGTGATCGAGTATCTTGATATTCGATGAGTGGCCTACTAATGGGTTGGCAGATTAGTGGGTTTTTGATGCCACTGTTCTGGACCAAAGTGAATTAACTTGATGTCCGATATTAATTTAATTTTCTTTTGTGTTTATGTTTACATGACTGATAGGCGGCCCTACCGAGTCATGCATTCCCAGCCTATTAAACCAGTGGGCATCGATGTCGGGGTCCAATGGGAGCCCGAGCGGGGTGACAGCTGTGAGGGCCCGATCCTGTCAGTGACAGATGATGGATGATACTCTGTCTGCTATGGATATCGTAGAGATGCATACTATAATCGTGGTTAAAGGCCCTAGAGGATGTGCTGCCGCTTATGATTAGTATGGATCGGTGTTTGAATTGCGATGTCACAATACCGACAATGTGGGAGCTATGTGTGTAATCAGTGGAAGGTGTTTGTACTTCCCTGGTGTGATGTCACGATACGGCTGTTATGGTATTAAATAGCGGATGAATATGTCCACATTGTGAGTGTTGCTTTAGGGATCCAATCAGGTGTGCGTGTTTGGTGTGCTGGGCTCATGTGAGCCTGAGCCCGGGGCATAAACCGGCATGGATACAAGGAGGGAGGGATCAATCAATGTAAATTATGCACTTGAGTTTGACACTATACAAATTATTGTAACTATTTGTTTCACTAACAGATGATATACTCTACACGTTTATGATATGTTTTGATAGATTGTGGGTTCATACAGTTGATACATTTCTTTTTGCACACGGTTTCTAATGATTGGTAGCCGGATAGGGTAGGGTCATACAGGCCTATTTAAGTGTGTTATTTCACTCACTCTGGTTGTCAGAAGAAGGGACGTCTGTGGTCCCGAAACGTCACATATAAAGTATTACTTTGATGTCAGAAGTCCAGCGAGTGCTCTTCCTCTCATTTGCTATATATATATATATATATATATATATATATATATATATATATATATATATATATATATATCTCCATATTTAGAAGTGTATATGTGAATGTATCTCTATCTTAAAACCCTTTGCCTGAAACCTCATATCTTTGAGCCCTTATAACTTTTAATACAATTGTTTTTAAAATGTTATTATGAGCGTAACTGTACTTTTAAATGTATTTCTGGTGTAATTTGTGCAACTTTTTAGTCTTGCATAGCAGTTAAACAAAGCTCTGACGCGCATTAAATTTGATTGCCCTCAAGAAAATTTGTCTACTTTTAACTCATAATACGCGCACTATTTCCTACCCCTTATCGATGGCACACAACAGTTAGCGCACCACTTGTAATCTAGCCCGTATACAGCTACTTTCCAGTAGAGCATTGCTGCTCACTCAACATAGGATACCAAGAGAATTAATCAAATTTGATAATAGAAGTAAAATCTGAATCATAAAAGAAAACATTTGGGTTTCATGTCCCTTTAATAGTCAATTAAAATACATAATTAAACTTTTTTTTTCTTCCTTCTTATTCCAAAATGTTATGGCGGAAAAACCTATTTTTGTGTTTTGTTTGAAAAGTATTTACTTTCATATCCATATCACATTAATTTGCCAACATTATGATGAATATTGTATATCTCACAGAGGGACGTATTTTTCTTTCTTTTAGGAAAGAATGCTGAATGTTTAGGAAAGCTGCATTATAAACTTCAACATCACTAATTTGGTCATACAAGAAATGACATAAATCAACAGTTTGTCACAAAACTGCTTTACTTGGATAAAATACAGAAAAAACAAGCAATGTATTTCCTCTGTGAAGGGAATAAGTCAACGGAGCAATGTTTTGCTAGCCTGGACCTGATGACAAATGGCGCTTCATAAAACCTGGGGCTTCTGGTAGGTCACATGACTAAATATTATTTTATTCTTATTAACATTTGAATGACAGTTATAATTAAGATAGGTAATATAGTTTTAAAAATAGGTGCTTTAATAGAAAAAAAGGTTTGTGCAAAACCTAATGCATCAGTCAGATATTTATGTTTCTTTGTTTTTTTATCCAACTTTTAACAAGACTGTTTTGAGACATGGATTTATTAAGGGCCGAATGGCTTGCAGGAAACAGGAGTTAAGAAGCAGTGGTCTTAAGACCGCTGCTCCTTAACTCGTACGCCGCCCCTGAGGCGGCAGACATCAATCCGCCTGATCTGATACGATCGGGTTGCTTGACACCCCCTGCTAGCGGCCGCAAATCTGCAGGGGGCGGCATTTCACAAGCAGTTCACCAGAACTGCTTGTGCAATGATAAATGCAGACAGCGTATGCTGCTATAGCGAATCATGTCCGTCTGGGGTATGATAAATATACCCCTTTGTATTTTGTGTGATACATATATAAGTCACATTTTTTTTTGGCCATGCACTTTTAAATGCAGGAACATAGCAAATATAAGCACTATTTTTATTTTAATTGAACTACATAGGGGGATATTTATCAAGCCGTCTACCTGAAATACGCTGGAATTCCGCAGCGTAATTGTGGCTAGCTTGATCCGACCTAGTTATCAAAGCCTACAGACCGGCAAAATTTGAAATCTGTGATGTAACATACTATCCGCCGGTCTCAATCCGACACAGATCGATGCTTACGTAATTACAGATGCTCCAAATACACATTCGGCACTAGTTAACCGGTACGCTCGCTGCTATTCCGGCCCAGTGTACCTGGTTTTAAATCTGCCACCCTGGAGACTGCGGATGCCATAGGAATCAATGGGAGTCTGAAAGCAGCGAAAGCTTATGTTCGATGTTGCCAGATATCCCATTGATTTATATGGTAGAAAACCAGCTGCGTTTACACCTAACACCCTAACATAAGCCCCGAATCTAAACACCCCTAATCTGCTGCCCCGACATCGCCACCATCTACATAAGGTTATTAACCCCTATCCTGCCGCTCCCGGACCCCACCGCAACTAAATAAGAGTATTAACCCCTATCCCGCCACTGCCGGACCCCACCGCAACTAAATAAAAGTATTAACCCCTATCCCGCCGCTCCCGGACCCCACCGCAACTAAATCAAATATTAACCCCTATCCCGCCATTCCCAGACCCCACCACAACTAAATAAAAGTATTAACCCCTATCCCACCGCTCCCGGACCTCACCGCAACTAAATAAAAGTATAAACCCCTATCCCGCCGCTCTCTGACCCCACCGCAACAAAATAAAAGTATTAACCCCGATCCTGCTGCTCCCGGACCCCACCGCAACTAAATAAATGTATTAACCCCTGGCCTCCCACATCACTACCACTTACTAAACCTATTAACCCCTAAACCACCAGCCCCCCACTTCACCATAAACTAAATTAAGCTATTTACCCCTTAACCTAACAACCCACTAACTTTACATTAAAATTACAACATCCCTTTCTTATAATAAATTTAAACTTACCTGTAGAATTAAATCAAACTATATTAAACTATTAATTAACCTACCATAACTATTATACTAAAATTACATTAAACTACCAATTAAATTAACTATATTACATATTTAAAAGCCTGACCCTACTCAAATTATTTAAATCTACAATAAAAAATTACTAAATTACAAAAAAATAAACAATAAGTTACAAAAAATAAAAAACACTAAGTTACAAAAAAATAAAAAACCACAGTATCAAAAATAAAAAAGAATTACACCTAATCTAATAGCCCAATCAAAATAAAAAAGCCCCCCAAAAATAAAAAAAAACCTAGCCTACAATAAACTATCAATGGCCCTTAAAAGGGCCTTTTGCGGGGCATTGCCCCAAAGAAATCAGCTCTTTTACCTGTAAAAAAAATACAATTCCCCCAACAGTAAAACCCACCACCCACACAACCAACCCCCCAAATAAAAACCCTATCTAAAAAAACCTAAGCTCCCCATTGCCCTGAAAATGGCATTTGTATGGGCATTGCCCTTAAAAGGGTATTTAGCTCTTTTACTGCCCAGACCCTACTCTAAAAATAAAACCCACCCAAAAAAACTTAAATAAACCTAACACTAACCCCCGACGATCCACTTACAGTTCTTGAAGTTCCGCTTGAAGGATCCATCCAGTCGGCAAGAAGTCTTCATCCGGGCAGCCTCTTCCATCTTCATCCAGCCGGCGAAGTCTTCATCCATGCGGCCTCTTCTATCTTCATCCATCCGGTGAGGAGCGGGTCCATCCTGAAGACATCCGGCGCGGAGCGGGTCCTTCCTGAATGCATCAGACGAGGAGCTCCTCTTCAATAGGTCTCTGCCGTAAACTGGATCTTGAATGCAAGTGATGTAGTCCAAGATGGGGTCCCTTGCATTCCTATTGGCTGAAAGGTTCCAATCAGCCAATAGGATTAGAGCAGCTAAAATTCTATTGACTGTTCCATTAAGCCAATAGGATTTGAGCAGCTCTCATCCTATTGACTGTTCCAATCAGCCAATAGGATTGAGCTCTCAATCCTCCCCGCAAAAGGCCCTTTTAAGGGCCATTGGTAGTTTATTGTCGGCTAGGTGTTTTTTTATTTTGGGTGGGCTTTTTTATTTTGATAGAGCTATTAGATTAGGTGTAATTCTTTTTTATTTTTGATACTGTAGTTTTTTATTTTTTGTAACTTAGTGGGGGGGGGTTTGTAACATAGTGTTTATTTTTTTTGTAATTTAGTAAAAAAAATTTTTTTTAAATATTTTTATTTGAGAAATTTCACAGATAACAGAAACATCAAAAGCATGCAACATCTTCGGCAATACAGGACTGACAGATGTGATAACCAGTACAAAATCAATGGTCTCTATACAAATGATTCTAGACTGTTGCAAGACAAATCAAACTCTCAAGTTTTATAATAGAATGTCATAAATATAGTATAAATGAAATGGTCCACTCTATGCCATATAAAAAGTGAATTAGGGAATCTATACCGATAAAATTAGGGCCAGGGGGGAGTTAGCTTTAAAGTTTTATGGGGGGGGGATGCAGCGGGCAAGAGCCGCTCGAAATAGAGTGGGGGGGGAATGGAGGGCGGAGCTAGTTAGAATATCAAGTTGATAAATCCAATTGAATTTCTGAGCTTTCAAGTAAACTACCAATGGAGTTAGCCTCTATTTGTGTTATGAGTAGATTCAAGCTAGGGGGGAGATATATATATATGGAGAGCAGAGGACTGATACATGAGCCCCTCTCCTGGGGAGATGCCAGCTATAGGCGATGCGGGTAAAAGGAGTGGGGGTATGACACGCAGGTAATAAATGCCGGCGGGAAAGGGAGGAGAGGGGTCAGATGGAGATAATAGATGAAAATAACAAAACAATCTGATACGGACTGTCCCTGCCAGACCATGGAGAAGGTGACAGTCACTAATCCATGTAATACATTTTACCTATAACCATAGCATAGTTGAAGCTTGTGGGATGAGAAAGGAAGATTGGCTATGAGAATGTGGAGGGAAAAATGTATAATAATACCTCTAGAGAGGGATTTCCCTGCATGTAGTGAGAAGGCAATGTCCTGAATAAGCTATGTATCCCTCATACACAAGCCCATAAGAAGCTAGTGTAAACATAAAATATATAACAGTGCTTAGGGTAGATTGTAGTATGTTTTGCCCTTATAGAGCTATGGAGCTTTTAGAACTATACTAAATATAAAATGTAGGTAGAAGCGCATAGGCGTAGGGGGTTGTTACAAAATAGTATGGAGGAGGCACTATGGCCATTTGAATATAATTCATATAAACTTGTCTATTAGGGAAAACCAGAGCATATATTAGTGGCTGAAAATATAGATTTGGACTCAACAATTTGTACTAAGTGTAGAACTTGAAACTCTGAAGATTCCTATATAAAGAGCACATGAAAAACTACTCTGAGGGGGGGCGGAGCCAACTACCAAAGAGACAAGACGTGTGTGTGAAGAGCTCTGAGCTCTTATCAGCTAATAGAAAGTCTAATTGTCTTTAAAAACCTCATACACATTACAAGGGGAACCTAATAACATTCAGAAATATTGGACTGTGGAGCATCGAATTTTTATTCCTGGATTGGCATTCTTACAGAGATTATAACCATGCTGGAGGCCTTAGATACATGGGAGTCGGCTATGACGCAGCTTTTCACTGAACATTTTTCCAGCTTGGCACTGGCAGTACGTGAGCTATGTGAGGATGTGGTGCTAGGCACTAATATGCATATACAAGCAGATGACCAGCTCCCAGGTTATACCCGTGAAACCACTAATTCTACCGACTACCAGGGAAACCTTACCGACACATCCACCTACCGGTCTAGGGGCAGTCACATCGGACGCGTTCTACAGGTGGAGGCCCCAACCGGCAGCTATGCGGAGAGGTCATGCCACGGTATCTGCAATCTAGTAAGTAAGGAGGGGCAGAGTAACCTAGTTGAGGATCTTCCTATATGGTTGCCTACTGAGCTGTTGGACCCCAGGCGGCACCGCAACTCTCAGCTAAGCTTGCATTTGGCCGCATTTGTTGTGGCAGATATGGACAGCCGCTGCACTCTGGAAGAGCTTCCTCTTTTGAATACTGTCAGCACTGGTGGGGACGCAGCTGATCCCCGGGAACAGGACCTGGGTTCTTTGTATGAGCGGAGGGCCGATCCTATGGTGGCTACTGCAGTGACAATGTTTGCTGGTCTTGTGCAGACTGATCTATTGTGGTCCCGAGGGGATGTCAGTGGACCGGACCAAGACTGCTGGAGTGTTGCTTAGGAGCTGGTCCAGGTAGAATAGTTTTTTCGCCCAGGGGAGACCATGCAGGTCTGTGGAGGAGCTGAGGAAGTCATTCATTTTCTATGTGACCTATATTAAAGGAGCCATCATTGTCATTTATCCTGGACATACAAATGAAAACTGTCAAGTTATGAACTCTGCGCATACTACTCAACTTGCCGGCTAAATGTTCTGATATGAGCAGACTCTTAAATTACTTAAACTAATGTACCAAGCTGTTGAACGGCTAAATACCGATATGCCTTCCCTCAGTGATGTGAATTTTAGGGGTATCCAGCTTGACATGGTTAATTTAGATTGCATTTTGTGCATATTACTTTAGCCATAGGGTTATATGACAACCACAGACTTGATATTCACTTATATACTGTTGTATTGTTCCATCTAACTCTATTATTGATACTATGTTATGCCCTTTTGTTTGTATTCTTTATAATTATCATGCATGGGATCTTTACTTATTGATAGGGTTCTATTACACACCTAACATGTCCAGAAATTACTGTCTACTCCACAGGCTTCTTGACCTAAAGAGACTATTGCATTTGGTATTTGAAGATTCTTCCATACACATCTCTATAGTAATCCCCATACACGGTCCATAAACCTAATTTATACTATTAATGTTGATCTTAATCTCACTGTCTACTATAATCTTCAGGTAGTCTATAAGATAGAAAGTTTTATATATAGATGCATTGTCTTTCAATATCCAGAATACCCTGATATTGGGCCAATGTTTTCATGCTGCCGGAGGCCGAGGTGGCTTGAATACATGGCATTAAACATGGTTCACTATAGTTAAGTAAGGACTACTAGTTGAGGTTTGATATTTTTAAATGAGGTTGTGATCAATTTCACACAAAATTAGCATTATACAATGGGGTATTACTTGCACTAGTTTATGTCTAAGACACTCTGCATATGTAAACTATAGATAGTGCTAAGATAGTTAGTCTGATTTGTTTTCTACACGTGTTTATTTAAACTGTATTCAACAGAGTGTGTTTTGGGCATACTCTGGCCCTTAGCCTTTAATATATAGGAAGAATATTGTTCTTGTTAGTTTGCTATACTTACGCCAATATATAGGTTTTATTTAATATAATATCCCCTGGTTTTTGGTTTTATCAGCTCCTATAATATTTCTATGCCGACTGTATCTCCCCTCACCCTTTCCCGCTCTACATTTGTAAGCGGGTCATATCCATTTCCCCTTATCCGTCTGTGTCCAGTGGTGACAACATTCCTGAGGGGAGATACTGCAGAAACACTACATGAGTCTTCTTACCACAGTGATCCAATGGTGGTAGGTTTCTATACCAATCCGGTCTTAAACTTATATTTTTCTGTTTTTTATCTCAGCCTCACCTCCTTTGATTTTATTCCCGTTCCTCTCCCCCCCCCCCCCCATGACACCACTGAGCCTAATTCATAGGCAAAGGAAAATGAGTCCTATAGAAACATTTATTCTCTTTTTGCATGACAACCACCCAATTCATTCATCATCATTCTTTCCCTTTAGTGATTTTACTAATACTGTGATATTAAATGTACGCAGATGCATGCTTGATTGCCCCTTTTTAGATAATGAGGAGGTGTTAATGAATGTTCTACACTTGTTTTCAGGTAAGCGATATGTTATTCATGCTGGTTGACAATTATTTAATGATTATTGTTGATATATCTATCTAGTGTTATATACTATACCAAGCCCTAAAGTGGCTATAGACCCAATTTATCTACCTCCGACAAGTCTTTATATTATATCATGGTCCAAGAGTGGCCTACTATTTTCAGAGGAGGTATATATCTGTATAAAAATTAGGATATTGTTGTTTTTGCCCATTACATTCTGAATTTATATCTACTTGATTATTCACTGTTTCTTATTGTGAATGATATTCCAAAGTTTGTAATACTCAAATATTGGCATTTCTTCATACGTTGTATATGTTTATAATATCCTTAATAAAAAATAATAAAAAAAAAAAAACTACTCTGAGAACTGCAGAACCATGACAGTTGTGTTGAATTCTAGGCCAGGATACAAATATGAAAATTGGAGAAAATTCATGATGCTCTATACCACGTGTAGTGACTGAGCTATGTTACTGTCAAAAGCATCTGTTGGCTAATAACATATAACTATTCTTGTGTATAGAAACAGCGAATAAGCGCTATACCAAATGGGGCCCCAAGTATCCAGAGCTAACTGTTTTGAGAAGAGAGATGCAGAATCGTTATGGGTGTACTCAGGGTGGACAAAAATACTACAGTGCTTCAAAAGTAACATCAATACCCCCTATGAACCAGCACAGGGAGAGATATCTTGCGGAGGTACATAGGAATACAGGTGTATATAGGCCCTTAAACCAAGTCGGTAATTACCTAAGTTCAAATAAGGATTTCTCATACTCAATATAAGCATGTGTATAGGGATTGATATAATGAGTCACAAATTTGTGTCTGTAACCTTAGTGTTGCGTTTATGAAAACAAGAAGTGGTGAATAATAATAATTAAAAAGAAAAGTAGCAACTTGCGACATAAATGCAGTTAACTATAAGTGACATGCGAATGACATATAAGTAAGAGGAAATATGGGCATATTATGACATCACGTTTTCCATTGTATTAGATAGTTATGATGAAACCCATCATGAGCAGCATATAATTAATTGCAACTAAAACTTAGAACAAAGCTTAATATGTGGTTGCTTGTGATAGGGAGGGTAAAGGTAGTGTCAGCTGCATTAAATATAGTTAAGCAATCATTGTTGCAGGTATAAAAGAAAGGGGATTTTGAACTAGGAGGGCAGCACCAGTTTAAGAGTTATCTAAGTAGTGTAAACCCCCACAGTAAAAACAATTTTGGTTGTAGAGAAGTCCTTTAAAACATTATACATCATACCAGGAAAACCATGAGAGCACAACATACTAAATAACATATCAAACATTGAGCTTCAGGAGTCTTTATGAAAATGGAGCAAAATAAGGAGAGATCAATTTTTGGATGAATTAACTAAAAGAAGAGCATAACTTAGGATCCATATAAAGTGATGTAATCTACCTTATTTGCGGTTTTAACATGCATGGTGAACACTAGTTAGTAATTAAACAAAATCAAATAAGATATAATGTTCAAACAGTATATAAACATTAACAGGCTTGGAAGCTAGGACGCATAATATCTGTAATATGTGTCCCAAAGGATGCGTGTAGGAAGGGGTGAGTTCTTTACCCGACTCCTGTAGCAAGCAGGCCTGAGTGGGGAACAGTGGTTTGCAGCGTCTGGCCATTTATGCATAGTACCTTGTAAAGGAGGATAAGCCAGCAAGACTCTGTAATATAGGAGGATCTCCATGCATGTCTGGTATCTGCCACTTTCGGTGCTCATTCTCCGCAACCAGTTTTGGTGGAGCCTGCCCTCTGAGACCCTATCTCTAGGGAGCCTCGATTTTCTGCATCTGTGCTTAGAGTTTGCCTTGGTAAGAGTATGTTCTCTTCCGAAACGGAACCTCCTTCCCACATTCGACTGCGCTCTCTGCCATACTTTCAATTGCGTTGTTCCATAGACACCAGGTCTGACCTCTTGTAGTCTCTGAGTAGAATGAGCAAGTGTGCGGCTGTACATACACATCTTCCGAGGTGCTCCATTCACAGACTCCTGTGCCCCCATAGACCTCCGCCGCTCCGCTCCCATTGCAGGAGCGTTCACAGCGTGCGAGACACACTGGGTTCTATTACCTGACCATGAACTCCCCTTCACGGCCTCAAGGGATCTACGTTCCCTCTGCTGTATTTGCCTGGCTCTCAGAGTTTCTGAAGGGCTGTTGTCAGAGTAGGTTTCCGTGGACAGGGGGGAGGATAAACTGACTGTAGACCGTAGGAAGGCTATGCACCCTGCATGATGATGGTCCAGACGGGTGGTCATATCCTTTAGAAGATAAGCAATTAGCTTCTGAGTGGTCATCTGGCGTGCTGGGTTGCGAGAGACTTCCATGCTATTAGCTGTTCTTTGCTCGGTCCTGTATAAGTGTTACAAAGACCGACTGCAAATGTGTTTTGGGCTTCTGGGTCTCAAAACAGATAGTATCCACGTGGATATCGCATAGGCCTCAGAGTTCAGCGTCCCCCTATGTAGTGTATAAAGTATGCTTGGCCCCAAAAAGTAAATCAGGGGCTTTATCCAGTTCTTCTCTATCTGCGAGCTTAAAAGGAGTCTATTAAAGAAGGAGGATTGGGGATTTTTGGCATTTTATATGTGGCCCATAGCTAGAGCACAAAGTAGATGTGACTTCTCTCCATAACTGTTGGCTCCGCCTTAATTTAGTAATTTTTGATTGTAGATTTAAATAATTTGAGTAGGGTCAGGCTTTTAAATATGTAATATAGTTAATTTAATCGGTAGTTTAATGTAATTTTAGTATAATAGTTAGGGTAGGTTAATTAATAGTTTAATATAGTTTAATTTAATTCTACAGGTAAGTTTAAATTTAAAAAGTAAAAAATCCAGCAGCACGGCAGTGCTATTGAAGCAGAAAACTTTTATTTCTCAATCCAGGCAAACATGCAAGTAATGGACAAAACGTCTGACATGTTTTGCGCCCTCTAGTGGCGTTTCATCATAGACTAGGGATATTACACTGAAGTCTGCCTTTTATAACGGCCACAAATAATTAACAGATTGAAACCTGACCAATTATAACAAATGAACCTTTAAAAACAATAAGACCTCATATATTTTACAAGTTCTCCTGCTGAGCTGAAAACCAAAGATAAACAAAAGAACAAGGATAGAAAGACAAATAAATTGATACATATCTAGCAATAAATACAATGCTACACAACATTTAATTCAATTTAATTATAACACATGAATCCTAATGCCAAATTCATAGCGCTTACTACATGGTAAGGTATTTTCTAACCTAAACTAAACATATATGACACTTCATAGATGCACTCTTCGTTTAGGATTTGATGTGTAAAATTATAATCAATTAATCAAGAATGTAAAAATTGATCACATGCTGCTACAGTTAATAATCCTCAAACAAACATCATTGTTTATATGTCAGTATATAAAGGAATATATTATTATTATACACAGGAAAGAATATATTCTTGAAAAGAAGGGGATCACCACTTATGAAAAATGAATCTATATTGGCAAATAGAAGGGGATTCTAATTTTTACAAAGTTTCATATATTGATGAAGTACCATATCTAAAACATACCAATATACATTGGTATAACTTACTGATATGCACGTATGAACCCTGGTCAAGTACTTGTTGTTAACCCATCAGAAGCCATATTGACAAGTTGGCCATAACCTCAACAAACAAACAAGATTTAGAAAATGTATTCTAACCCAGCAATTATTACTAACTTGGTTATTAAATAATATAAGTATAGTACTGTATATATAATCCTATACAACACATCCATTGTAATGTTGGCTGGATTAAACAAAATAGCTAATATCCCACTCAAGGTTTAACCCTGTGGGAGTTCTAGATTTAAGTTTGTATATCCAGAACAGCTCTTTCCTATCAAGTATCTTATACCTATTACCCCCCCTAATTTTAGTATAATAGTTAGGGTAGGTTAATTAATAGTTTAATATAGTTTAATTTAATTCTACAGGTAAGTTTAAATTTATTATAAGAAAGGGATGTTGTAATTTTAATGTAATGTTAGTGGGTTGTTAGGTTAAGGGTAAATAGCTTAATTTAGTTTATGGCGAAGTGGGGGGCTGGTGGTTTAGTGGTTAATAGGTTTAGTAAGTGGTAGTGATGTGGGAGGCCAGGGGTTTAGGGGTTAATACATTTATTTAGTTGCGGTGGGGTCCGGGAACAGCAGGATAGGGGTTAATACTTTTATTTAGTTGCGGTGGGGTCCGAGAGCGGCGGGATAGGGGTTTATACTTTTATTTAGTTGCGGTGGGGTCCAGGAGCGGTGGGATAGGGGTTTATAATTTTATTTAGTTGCGGTGGGGTCCTGGAGCGGTGGGATAGGGGTTAATACTTTTATTTAGTTGTGGTGGGGTCTGGGAATGGCGGGATAGGGGTTAATAACTTTATTAAAGTTGCGGTGGGGTCCAGGAGCGGCGGGATAGGGGTTAATAACTTTATTAAAGTTGCGGTGGGGACCGGGAGCAGCAGGATAGGGGTTAAACATTTTAGTATAGTGGCGGTGTTTAGTGACAGAGTATAAATAAAGTTGGTAAAAAGTCGAATAGCAGTGAGATTGATGACTGTTAGTTAACAACAGTCCACTGCTCATCGCCCCGTACTTGCTGCGTGGCTTTTTGCCGGCTTTTTTAATAAATATGGAGATCATATTCAGGTCAGCGGCCGCGATGTTAGGCGAGTGTATTGGTGCCATCGAATGCAAGAAAGTTGACGGCTTGATAGATAGGCCTTATAATCTCTGTCACTGAGGGCCCAATAATCTAAAGATATCTACTCCTGTGGGATTATCTAAGAAGTCGATACTGTGAGGTCCCTGAAAGAATATTGTCACGCCGCATCGTTGCTAAGGGCGCAGCGTCCTCTCATGCTCGTTGCCTAGGGCTGTGTCAGCTCAGGATGCGTGCGGCGCTGATGTCATTGCCGCACGCTCCTGATGCCGGCCGATCTCTTGGCGCCAATCCTGAGGTATTTCAGCTGGCAGCAAACGACCTGTCACTGCCCAAGTATAGTTGCTATTTCTTGTGCTCCTTTGAGTGACAGATCGTTTGCTGGACTGATATCTTGTGGCCTGAACCCTGCCTGTCTCACTACGCTAACTGGTTAACCCCTAATCTGCTGGACTGATACCTTGTTGCCTGAACCCTGCCTGTCTCACTACGCTAACTGGTTAACCCCTAATCTGCTGAACTGATATCTTGTTGCCTGGACCCTGCCTGTCTCACTACGCTAACTGTTTAACCCCTGATTTGCTGGGCTGGTTTTCTGTTGCCATTTCCTGTCTGCCAAATTTGCCTTGTGCTGTCCTGCCTGTGGTGTTTGCCGCTCTCCTCATTTTCCTGATATTCTCTGCTCTGGGATATTCCCTATCTTTCCGGCTCGACGCCGGGATAACAAGACTACTGGACGAGTTCGGTCTGATAGAGGAGTATCTCACGAGCCTTACAAATATAGGCAATTTGTAGCTTGAGAGCGGTGTATCTCACTAGGAAGGTCTCTGCATGTGAAGAACAGACATATACATTACAATATAATAATTTTGCGAGATATCTCTCCAAGACAGCGAGTATTTGATAATCAGCTCTGGCGTGTTTTATAGCTTTACATTTTATATCACAATCAGTGGTGTATAGAAGGAAGAGCAATCTACATTTAAATCTTGACTCAGAGGCAATTAGCAATTCTTCCATAGCATTAACTTATTCTACCCATAGGGGCCGATTTATCAATGTCTGGCGGACATGATCCGCTGTAGCGTATCATGTCCACCAGACATCGCTGAATTCCGACAGCATACGCTGTCGGCATTTAACATTGCACAAGCAGTTCACCAGCAGGGGGTGTCAATCAACCCGATCATACACGATCGGGCGGATTAATATCCGCAGCCTCAGAGGCAGTGGACGAGTTAAGGAGCAGCAGTCTTAAGACAGCTGCTTCTTAACTCCTGTTTCCGGCAAGCCTGAAGGCTCGTGCGGAAACAGGGGTATTTGGCCCAATTCAGGCCATGATAAATCGGCCCCATAGACTTCAACATTTATCGCTAACCTAACAGGAGTTATCAATATTTCACATTCCAATGTTCTTCACATACAGGAAATTTTTATTTTTATTTTAAATACATATTTCTGTATATATCTATACCTGTATATCTATTCCTATAGATATAGACAGATAGATAGATATTTTAGATGAACATTATCACATATATATATAGAAATATATATTTAATAATAATTTTAAAAAAATTCTATGTGAAGAACATAGGAATGTAAAATATGCGTAACACACTTCAAGTTTTCGCGCTTTAGGTCTATTGCGGTGTCAGGTAGGGCACATGAAAACATAGTTATCTTATTGAAATATTAAATATAAAATATTTAAAAATATTAATAATTATTACAAATTATTATAGATACTGTAAAATGTATATATTCTATGGATTATTTAGATTTTTTTACAGTATCTATAATAATTAATAATAATTATTTATATTTTTTTAAATGTTATTTTTATCAGGTATATTCTATGTTCTGTTAACTACCCTTTATTTTTTTAATAGAATATGCCTGATGAAACTTCAGTTTAATGCAGAGAAATTGAGTATTTGAGTGATATTTGGCAGACATTGACAGTTTTGTTCCTGTTCAGTCCCCATGTCTCAAACAGGTCAGTTTGTGTAGTTTGTGCTGACTGGAGTTAGTTAGCTGGTACACTGAAATCTACCACCACGCTTCTATCAGAACATTTGGGTGCTGCTCCACTGAGTGAGTACCTTGCACAAAGATATATCCATATTGTGGGTAGATGATTGATACGCACATGAGGCAGATTCAATGCAATTTGAAATACACAGGGCACAATGTGGAAGGCATCATCTAAAAATACAGTTATAAAAGTTCAATGATAACAATTATATACATAAAATCCAGCCTGTATGGCCAACTCACTTTTAGTTGTATCTTCTGTGCTGTCGACAGTTGTCTTCTGCTCCCTGCTATTTGTGAATAACAGCCATATATTGGTTATAAAGCTCCTGCTTCTACTACATGCAGATGACATATCCCAATCAAGTATCTGCTGTGGAGCCAGAGGCGTAACTAGAAACCACAAGGCCCAGGTGCAAGAATCTAAGAAGGATGTTGAAAAAACCCCACCTATCACAAAAAAAAACATGCAATAGGACCCGTATTACTGATTCCTTATATACTGGGTTAATGGGGTTAAATTAACTTAATCCATGTGGGTGGGTTTTTTTGGGGGGGGGGGTTGCAACTTGATAGTGGCATTAAAATACATTTTTGGTGTAATCTACTGATATGTAGAGATTGGTATTGATATCTGTATTGATTTTGCAACCGGCAATATCCTGTGGAAATGTTTTATTCATGTTTTTACATTTATATGTTGTTTCTGATTAAGTATTCAGTATAATTTATTATTTGGTGTAAATCTATCATCATCATGAAGGCCCGTCGCTGTTTTCATGGGTTGCACCGTTGTCTTTCAGGTTTGAGCATGCGCAGATCTTTGACCCACATGTTTTAAAAAATAGAACTGTGAGTTTTGAGCATTTATTAAGTGCCTTTGGCTGTTGAAATCATTGGGGCCAAATTAACAAGCTCCAAATGGAGCTTGATGCCCCTGTTTCCGCGCAACCCTTCAGGCTAGCCGGAAACAGCAGTTATGAAGCAGCGGTCTAAAGACCGCTGCTCCATAACTGGTCCGCTGCCTCTGAGGCTGCAGTCCTATACGATCGGGCTGATTGACACCCCCTGCTAGCGACCGATTGGCCGTGAATCTGCAGGGGGCGGCATTGCACAAGCAGTTCTGGTGAACTGCTTGTGCAATGTTAAATGTCGACAGCGTGTAGTGTCGGCATTCAGTGATGACTGGCGGACATGATAATACGCTACAGCTTATCATGTCAGAAAGACATTGATAAATCGGCCCCAATGAGTCTATTTTGTGATTGATATTTAATCAATAACCTTCAGGTCAGATGTATTGTGATGGCCAGGCAGTGGCGTATTTAGGTTTTGTGCTGTCCTAGGCACTCAAAATTCTGCCTTTTTTGCCTTTTTAGACATACTATTTTTTGGGTCAGGCTCAGGGTGCAACTTTACTTTTTTTTTTTGCATTTCCAAAATTATTATAAGGAAGGGAGGGGGAAAAGGAGGGAGATATGGCAGATGAGAGACGGGTTCTGCTGCATGCTTATGGAGTGGCGTATGGAGAATCTGTTCATGTCCCTAAGCTTCCAAGAAAATGCAGTGCCAACACTGGACAGAGCCGCCCGCAGAAGTTTTCTCATTTTCAAACACAGGGCTGTAAAAAGTGCAGAAGGTCTGTCAGACTAGAAACAATTTGTGTGATTTGTATAGAAAAGTGTGACTGCTTTTCTATACAAATCATTCATAGTGTTTCCGGTCTGAAAGACCGTTCTGCACTTTTTACAGCCCTGTGTTTGAAAATAACAGGCCGGGGTCTGGGGATAGAAGAACCGGATACTGGCTGTGCTCAGTGTGCTGTGTCGGTCCCATCTAGCTTGTGCCCTTACCTTATATAACCTTATATTCCTAGCTCATGGAAAACATTGAAGTTCCACAAAAAGTAGGGAACTGGGGAAAACAACCCCTTTTTGGCAAATAAAGCAATCTGGCAATAATGGAACAACTCTATCCCCACTAAGTTACATAACCGTTACAATTCTATATCTATAAATGTATGTTCTGTACTCCTCACTTACCTCATCGGAAACCTTGTTGTCTGTACCTGTTTAGTCCAGCTATGCTGTTTCCAATACCCCGCTCTTCTTATAATATAAATATCCCTTGGGTTCACAAGACAGTGACACCAAGCTTTGGACCCAACAAAAGCAGCTTTTAGTGTATTCCCCTGGGGCAGCCTTCATACCCTCGCAATACTGCATCCGGCAACATTATTTTCCCAGCCGGAGATTTCATTCTCTATTACTGTGATCCGGCTCTACAGTGTGGGAGTAGCACTACAAAATTCTTGTTGTAGCGCTAATCCCACACTGTCAGTATCAGTAATAGAGAATGAAATCTCCGGTTCGGAAAATAATGTGGCCGCATGCAGTGTGATTTTACACTCACATTTTGTTACCTTACCTCTGATCAGTCAGTTCTACTGAATTGCGGATTGCCCAATGACCCCGCTCCAGTCCTCGACTCCTCACACTGATCAGAAAAGCCGGTGACGTGACTGCTCCGCGGGTGGGCAAAATTATTTTTTCAAGCATGGCCAGATATTGACTGCAGTGGACAACTGCCGCCCCCCAAAATCTGTCGCTCTAGGCACCAGCCTTGTTGGCCTATTCATACGCCCCTGTCGCTGGTGTTGCCAATTCATGGTATGAATAAATTTTCTGGTATCTGCTCGGATCCAATACACTCTTTTTCATACACAGAAATAATGATGTTATCTTTTGCATTTTTAATGTTCTGATTATGAAAAAGGCATATCGGGACCAATAAACATAATTGGAAAATTTGGAATTGATACCAAAATATTTTGTTTGCAGAAAACCAAACTCTGTCAATATTATATAGAGAATATGATTTTAAACAACTTTCCAATTTACTTCTATTAACTATTTTGGGTGAGCCAATAAAATGTCATACACGCGCAGCCACCAATAAGCAGCTCTGAGACTATCTAGATATGCTTTTCAACAAAGAATACCAACAAAACAAATAAGATAATAGAAATAAATTGGAAAGTTGTTTAAAATTGCATGCTTTCTCTGAATTACAAAAGAAAAAAGATTGGGTTTCATTCCCCTATTAAGCACTTCCCAGGAAAAACTGTTAGTACAGCATGTTCAGTTTTGCAATGGTTCACCCACCCAATGACCATTTTAGTCTCTAAGGGAGTCCACATGTAATGCATAAGACTGCCAACAGTCTGGTGCACCATTTGGTTAATGTCTAAATCCTGAAAATAAACCATAGCATTTTTCAAGTTGCATTGTTCTTCTGTGCCGTTTTAGGAGACCTCATTTGTCGTCCCTGCATAGAGGTATCTATGTACACCTGAGAAGATTATCACTAGGGGTTTTACAGTGGATTTAAAAACTGTGGCTAATTTAATTTATTTTCATACTCCCCTAATAGGTTAATGTATTGCAAATCTTCATAAAAATAGTTTTTACTGTTTCTTTAAAGCAGGTTTAATTGTACATTTAGAGGTAGATTTACTATATGTGGAACAGACATGATTCTCTATAGCGAATCATGTCTGCTCGACATCGCTAAATGTTGACAGTATACATTGTCAGCATTTATCATTGCATAAGCATTTCTAATGAAATGCTTGTGCAATGCCACCTGAAAGGTGACATTTTCACCTCTTAGCCATTAGCCGTGTGGGAAATTCCGCACGGCTATTGGCTAAGAGGTGGAAACGTCACTTCTCAGTCAAATAGGGTTCTGCAGTGGGCTGCCTTAGCAGCTCAGTACGGCGAATGCTGCAAACAAATAAACAAGCTTTTAGCATGAAGTATTTTATACTTCATGAATGGAAGCCCCATTAATTTGTTCCAATGGTAAATCCTAGCATTTCACAAACACTAGGATTTACCATCACTTTAAGCTGAATACATTTGTATAGTTGAATTATAGCACTAATCCTTTCACCACTTTATGAATTATTGTATGCTTGTTCTATTATAATTAGGGCACTTAGCCAGAAATCAGCGGAAGGGGGTTTCCTCGGATTCTTGCAGGCAGGAGGTTGCCTTTAAGCACCTAGAAATGCAAGTGAGATCATATAGGGAAACCCATTAACCCCTTCCCAGTGCCTTAATGATAATTGATGCATGTTGAATTACTAACGCTAGTATTTCTAGCACGTGTATAAGCCCTTTTTTATGTCTTTGTTTTTAAGTTATATACGGGATTTAAATTGAATTAACAGATGAGAAAGTAAATTATCCTTATCTGTAATTCCATATATATTTTTTTTCCTTTTTTAACTGTTTTTAATTGGGTTTTAATAAATAATTATACATTTTAATTGGTAATTCCCAAAAGTATTTATTAATTTTGTATGTACAAATCAATGTATGGGCACTGTAGTGGAAATGTATATATTCTAACAGTTATATTGTTTACAAACAAGATGTTAACTTATTTTAGAAATGTTTAGACCTGGCTGATATGTTATTCTATAGCAAGACAACAGAAATGCCTAGTAATTACAGTTACTTTAAAGGGACAGTCTATTTGAAAAATTGTATTTTTTTAAAAAGATAGATAATCCCTTTATTACCCATTCCCCAGTTTTGTATAACCAACACAGTTATATTATTATACTTTTTACCTCTGTGATTACCTTGTATCTAAGCATCTGAAGACTGGCTCCTTATCCATGTTATCCAATCAGTGCTGTCTCCTAAATAACATCAATTAGCAATGTCTAACTGTCAAAATGAGATAAGAGGCGGTTTAGCTTTCAACAAAGAATACAGAGAGAACAAAGCACATTGGATGATAAAAGTATATTTAAAAGTTGTTTAAAATTGTATGCTCTATCTGAATCATAAAAGATTTACAACACTGTCCCTTTAACACTAATAGTATCTTTCAAAAGGGAGACAGTTTAACCTCATTGCTCTTTCCCCTCTGAGGTTCTTTATTTGTCAAATTCCTTAGGACATAAGAATTGCAATGGTATTTTGGGCTGTGCCTCAGCATCCTATAGATTTGCAATAAGTTTGGGGCATTTTGTTCTCCAACTGTTTTTCTATACATTTTTTTCTACCAGGAATCTGACCTGTTTATATCATTACTGTTGCTTATCTTCATTTCACTAACTGCCCAGGTCATTATGATTTCTCTACTTTGTGGTGGACAAATTTTCAATACCAATTTATGGCTTTTTCACAGTTTGCAGCTGCCCTTTGAACAACAATTACTATTTATAAAAAATGTACCTCCCGGGTCTTATAAAATCAAAATAAACTACTTTGTATTAACATTTTTTATGCAGTATGGATGTTTCTTCATGTTTAAAAAGTGTTCTTTCATATATCTGTTTAGTCACACACCTACCCTGTTTTTATTACAGGGGAAAAGAAGACATATGTAGACAGGGGCTATATAGCCTCAGAAAAAAATGTTGACTACAATGTCCATTTAAAGGGACGTCAAAATTAAAATGTCACCAGAGAATGCTGGAGGGAATGTGGAGAGACTTGTAGCTTCCTACACATATGGTGGCACTGTAGGACTATCTACACCTATTGGAAGAACATAGAAAGATATTTACAACTAGTTTTAGATAACAACTTCAGACTGACTCCCCAAATAGCCCTCCAAAATGCCCTCCCGAAAATACCCTGCAAATTAAGATCCTAAATTTTACAAATATGCTTACAAAATTGACAAATCCTTAATAGCTCGCCACTGGAGAACACCCACACCACCTACTTGTAATATGTGGAAAGATAGAGTCTCTGAATTACTGATGCCGGAAGAATACGGTTATCTTAGATATAATAAGCTATCCTTCTTTATAGGCGTTACATTTCTTTGGGAAACCTTACATTGCACACCCCACAAATACGACAACACCAGGCCAACCACAATTGATTGATACAGACTAACCACTACTAATCCTCCTTCTAGCCTGCAACCAGACATAAAACAACAAACACCTTCTGTGGTCGATGCCTCAATCTCACCCTCCCCCCCCCCCTTCTTCACCCCCTACCTTTTCCTATCCACGTCCTCTTCTTTCTTTTTATCAACCATAACTATACTGAAACCAACTAGCAAGCAAAATCTCTCTCTTCATGCTTTATAAAAAGGACTATACCTGATAAGCTTTACAATATATCATTACGGTACAGGAGAAGCACCACGAACTGGACTTCTACTATTACCCAGAAAACTTATCGTTAAACAGACCAAATGCATCTTCTATCTGAAATCCCTACAGGACAATGAGTATACACACTTCTGCTTCTGTTTTTGTATTATACCATGTTTAGAATGGTCATTTTTTTCAACTGGATGTTCTATTACATACCACTATTATGACCAATAATGTTTATTTTAAAAATTAATTAATAAAAAAAAAAAAATTAAAATGTCATGATTCAAACAAAGCAAAAGATTTTGAGAGACTTTTCTATTTACTTCTATTATCAAATTTAATTTGTTTTCTTGGTATCCTTTGGAAAGCATACCTAGGTAGGTTCAGGAGCCGTAATGCACTGCTGGGAGTTAGCTGGTTACTACACACATATGCCTCTTGTCATTTGCTAAACATATTTGTCCCAGTAGTGTATTGCTGCTCTAGAGCTGACTTTAACTATGTATTTAACCATTTGCAGAGGTTAAACAAATATTTCTATGCAATCAATTGTGCAAAAATAAAATGATCACACACATAAGAGCATTTTCTTTTTGCACTTTTACATTTAGCTATTCTAAGGTTTTAACCCCAAAAACTCTAATGATGGTAGAGAACACTTCTATTTCAATTCCTATGAAATACATGTATTACTGATACGTACATTCTTCTTAGAATTGTGGAAAACTGTGTGGGATGTTAAATTAGGGTAAACATCCTGGGCTCTAGTTGATTCACTCATTTATGATGAGAAACAAAGAACAAACCATAATCCTGTATTGTATAAAATAAACAATATTCATTTTAAACAAATCAAAGGAGAAAAAAAGAAAAGGAAATGACTACAACAGGCTTTCCTTTTTGTTACCTAAAGTACCCTTTTCAACTATAGATGTCTATAGATGTCTTTACAGTTACAATTAGGTTTAGGGACTTAAAAAAAAAAAGTTTAAACAAAGAAATAGCACAAAAAAAGACCAAAACTATATTTAGACAAAAATGGAGAAAGGTTACAAAAATTATTTGGCTAATATTCCCATAGTTTTCCCACCTACAAACCCAAGTCTTCGTTATCCAATCTCTTTACTTTGTCTTCTCAAATTCCACTTCAAAATACATTTACCCCATTCTACACCATGGGGCATATTTATGATTGTGCGAGCGGTCATGATCCGATATAGCGGATCATGTCTGCTGCACAACGATAAATGTCGACAGTATACGCTCTCAGCATTTATCATTGCACCAGCAGTTCTTGTGAACTGCTGGTGCAATGCCGCCCCCTGCAGATTCGCTAGCAGGGGGTGTCAATCAACCCGATCGTATTCGATCAGGTTAATTTCTGTCCACCGCCTCAGAGCAGGAGGACAGGTTATGGAGCAGCGGTCTCTGTACGAAGCTTGATAAATATGCCCCATATATTGTTCTAACCATGTGGTACTGCTGAAAATCAAACTTTCTTCTAGTCTAAAGATACTTCTTCCATTAACTGCTCTTTAAAATGCTCTCGCCAAAAAAACTAATTCTTCACTACACCCTCCCACATGCAATCACTTTTATAGACAATGACACACCTATAATTACAATCATATATATTTTTATTTTTTTATAATAACACAATATTTTCTAGATTTGATCATCTTTTCTGCTTAATTCTGTGAATGACTCACTGCTTCCTCTTGACCTGCCTTTAGCTCTCTCTCTGTATACTTCAATAACTGTTTATGATTGTGCCTGTGTAACCAGAGTGTGCTGATTGGAAACTATGTCAGTTTAATCTCTTTCTGACAGAATACCTTAGTATTTTCCCAAGTTTCCTCCAGCCATGCAATATCTCTTGTTGCAGCTACATTGTTTGCCATTTGCTTCTGGACTGATCTTTTATAACCAGGTTGCTCAAATCTTGTATAGCCTCTTGTTCCAGCTACCTGGCTTGCCATTTACTGGATTTAGCTCATGTAACCAGATTCCTTCAGCAATGCAATATGTCTTGCTCCAGTTACCCTTTCTTCCAATTACTGGACTGATTTTATATAATCTGACTGCTACTTCACCCGCTACTGACTGCTACTTCAGCTTGCTATTATCAAGACTCTTGCTGATGTGCTTTCGGTTGGTCGCTGCATAAAACTGTAAGTCACATTTTCTTAAACTACCTGATCTTGTCAACAAACATCATTCAGCCTCATGCAACCTTACTGCTTACTTCTGATTAACATACTTTTTCCATTCTGTCAAACAATCCATATCACTTCCATTTGCAAACACAAATCTTCAACAGTAGCTGTAGCTTAAATAAGCATTAAACACTTTTAGGATGTAAAGGTTAGACCTTAAACAAATGTATAGAAATAATATGGTGAAACGTATGTGGACAGCTGACCATCAAACCTATATGAGCTTGCTGGACATCCTATTCCAAAACCCTGGACATTCATATGGAGTTGCCCCTACACACAAACCTTTTGCAGCTATAACAGCTATACTTCTTCTGGGAAGGGTTTCTTTGAGATTGTGGAGTGTGCCTGTGGGAATTTGTGCCCATTTATCTAAAGGGAATTTGTGAGGTCAGGCACTGATGTTGAACAAGAAGGTCTGGCTCAAACACTGTGTTCCAATATATACCAAAGCTGTTTAATGGAGTTGAGGTAAGGGCACTGTGCAGACCACTCAAGTTCCTCCACACCAAACTCATCAAACCATATCTTCATGGGCCTCGCTTTGTGCTCAGGGTCACATTCATTCTGGAACAGGAAAGGGCCTTCCTCAAAATGTTTCCACATAGTTGAATGCACCCAATTGTCTAAAATGTCTTTGTTTCCTGTAATATTAAGATGACCCTTCACTGGAGCTAAGGGGCCCTTAAAAACCTCCTGCAATCCGCCACACCCATATTCTTTCATCAGACTGCCAAATAGTGAAGCGTGAATCATCATTTCAGAGAACACATTTAAATTACTCCGGAGTCCAGTGACAGTGTGTTTTACTCCACTCCAGCTGACGCTCGGCATTGCACATGATGATATGATGCTTATGTACAGCTGCTCAGCCGTATAAACCCATTTCATGAAGCTTCAGGTGTACAGTTTGTGTGATGATGCTGTTTCAAGAGGCATTCTATAGTGAGTGATGCAGAAGATAATAGGCTATTTTTATGTAATATGTGCTTCAACATTCAGCCGCCCTGCTCTGTGAGTATGCCTGGTCCACTGCTTCATGGATGGGATGTTGTTGCTCCTAGATGCTTCTACTTCACAATAATAGCACTTAAACTTGACCGGGACAAATTTAGTAGGAAAGAAATTTTATGAACTGATTTGTGGCAAATGGCAATTGGCATCCTATGACACTGCCACGTTTCAAGTACCCCAATGAATAAGCACAGACAATGGGCTCCATTTATTAAGCAGCGGATGCTGTTTCGGAGGCCCATCATTTCAGGCTCGCCTGAAACAGAAGTTAAGAAGCAGCGGTCATAAGACCGCTGCTTCTTAACCTGTCTGCCACCTTTTAGGTGAAGGATTGAAATCATCCCAATCCAATACGATCCGGATGATTGACAGCCCTTGCAATGATAAATGCTGTCAGCATTTTGCAATGTCGAGCGGAAATTATTCGATATTGCCATTTAAAAAATGTACCCCTTTGAGTGATTTTGGATGGTAATGTGAATCTTGTTAGTATGTCAAAATAGGTGCACCACAAATGAGTTAAACGTTGGCAACACCACCACATATCAACAAAATCACCTCTCTTTGAGCAACCCCTCCAACCAAGAGGAGAAGTAGGGTCAAATATATTTTGTTTTGCTGGAGTGATATAACATCAGGTAAAGACTTTATAATATATTTCATATAGAGTGGTGCAATGAATGGCTTTTTTAGTGAGTAGAATAATTTTCTGCCACTCTAAGATTGGGAGATTAATATGTAGAGTATGTTCCCAGGTTATAAAGGGGCTAGATCTTCCTCGTGGTCGGGCATGTAAGGTTACATACATATTATCATAATGTCACAATGTCACATAGATACATAATAAGGTATAGAGATGCAAAATTATACATATTCTAAATCTGCAGGCATACTTATGAAACAAGTCAAATGTAAACAATAATTGTACTATGTAATTTATAATATGGAAATAAAGAGTGATCCTCATGTGTCTTCCTTATTTATTTTATAAAGCAGCGAAACAAGTTTTATTATGTATAAGTGGTATGATAAGATTTGAATTATTGGATCTAAAACCTTAGACTCAACTTATATGTAGTGCTGATCAGTCTCGTTGAGCTAGCTAGTGAAGATAAAGTCAGCATTATATTAAAATTTAAGAGCTGCGAATAATAGCATGTGTCTACCTTATTTTTATAAAGCAGTTAAACAAGTTCTATTATATGCAAGTGGTATAGTGAAAATTAAATTATTGGGTTCAAGACCCCAAACCCAACTTATAAGTGATGCTGATCAGCCTTGCTGAGCTAGGTAAGGATGATAAAGTCAACACTATGGTAAAATTTAAGAGCTGCAAATAAAAGGGTAGTGAGGGTTGAGGTATGGGCAAGATAAACCGCTTAAGCAGTCCTCCTAATCTAGGAGGCTCATTATGTGGCGTGGGGAAGAGGTGAATGTTTAAGTATGGTAGGTAACGACATATTATATCCATGTATGAAGTCTCGTGAGCGTATGAGCTACTAGGAGAAAGGTAGAGATAAGCTGACTACACACTGGGCTGATGGTACATTTAGGATGTTGCGAGGAAGTAGACCCTAAATAAAAGTAATATTAATGCAGGACCAGCCTGCATCAGAAGCATATCAGGGACTTTGAGATAAAGCTATGTATCACAGTATAGCTATGGCCACAGCATTAGGTTATACATTTTTCACGCTGTATCACACACTAAAAACACAGAATAACAACAAA
The DNA here is from genome assembly GCF_027579735.1 of Bombina bombina. Classification (NCBI taxonomy): domain Eukaryota; kingdom Metazoa; phylum Chordata; class Amphibia; order Anura; family Bombinatoridae; genus Bombina; species Bombina bombina. The sequence goes on along the minus strand of NC_069505.1, from coordinate 207,231,578 downwards.
ACTTAACCCTAAAAACAGACAATATATTAAAAGGAAACAGATGCAGTTGTTAAGGAAAGCACAACTAAGTGCATCCCCTACAGTCCTGCCAGCTACGCATTCGTGTATAGCAGTAGAGATAGGCTTAATTATTTTGGGGATTAGTAGAGCTTGTCAGTATACTATGTAGCCACATTTATATCATAAGTGTCACCTGAGGGTCTAGTGTAATTTAATATAGAGTCCCCACATATAAAGATTAAAGTTAACTTACTATATGATCTTGAGTGACTACTCCAGCCACAAGCAGTCTGTTGTAATGTGTAGGAGAATGATGGAGTATCGCTATATAAAAAGAAAAAAAACTAATTCCAGGTGATGGTGACAGACAAGCACATATAAAAATTGGCAGGTAATTAGTTAAGTCAAGGGAAGTAGTACAACACAAATTCTATGTTGGGCTGTGTAATTTTAGCTGCAGAGAATGCCTTTAAAAAGGGCCCCTCTTTAACTGATATCCTTCCCAGTAGACCTATACCTTGGTAAACATATTTTGCTATTTAGCATGTCTCTCAATAAAATACTTAGAAACTAAGCCATAAATAGTACAGGGTCCATATAACTTTGTAGGAATGAAAAGTAAATGTACAACACTCTGTTTAACATATTTTGCTAACTAAAATATCTCTCAATAGAAAACTTATGAACTCAACCAAGAAGTAACACAAGGTCCATATAACCTTGCAGAAAAAAGGTAAATGTACCCCGGTTTGTTTTAACCTAAGCCAGATATAATCCATTCCTGTATGGTCTCTGGTAGCAACCGTACTTCTTTGGCATTATACAGTGGAAGATAGTGTGGTTGTCTTATTGTCCTTTGGACAGGCTTATTGTTAGAGTGTGGGACACCTTCCAGTAGAAACTGTTCAAACTTTATAGGTCTGCTAAGGTGAAGTGGCAACGCACCACAAACAGGGGAAATCAGAGGCAAAAGAGGTAAAGCACTGTCCATTTCCACTGAGTCTGACCCCTTCAGTTTGTGTAGATGCTCGAAAGTATAGTTCTCCATTCTGACATCTAGGCGTTGCGGTGTGGCTGAGGGAGGGGCGTGCACTTGTCGGGTTAAATAGCCATCTGTCCCTGGTGGCCCGGATGGATAATGGTAGTCAGGGTTCAGTGTAGGGGACCGGTCTGAATTCAACTCATAGGTAATTGTAGAAGGTGTATTTTCACGCAGTATAATATATAAATATACATAATTCTCTCCTTTATTCATTTGAAACAAGAGAACTTTTTATGTATTTTTTATGTATAATTTATATCAATATTACCATCAGTAGAGGCATGTATTATTAGCATATTGCTATACAGGAAACAATGTTTTCAAAAAAAGAACATGGGAAGTGAGCACACAAGAAAGGAGGAGCTGGAGCAATTATTCCAAGATAAAAAGGGATCTGTGAGCACTTTGAAATCATTCTTGAAAAAGGCTACATAAGCTGAAACGCGTTGAAGAAATTACACCAAACATATGGACTTTTGGCTGAAGACCATACTGAAGATTTTGCACGGAGCGCTCTGTCACGTCATTTGTAACCCAAAATCAGCCTGAATCTCATTACAACAAAGTAACGGATCACAGCTTCTACTTGGCTTAATTTGTTGCAACCTGGATTTGCAAACTCCATTTGAGGCGCAGACCACCCGGTAATCCGTGACTCTGATTGGTTGGAGGTCAGTCACGTGACTCCACACACGCCGAGGAATGACTAACAGTGAAGATATCACTCGGGCGTTTTTCCAGCACACCGATAAGGTATTTTGTCGAGTGGGTACAAACCTTTGCACTACAATTACACGGAGAAGCACTTCTTTATATAAGCTTCGTATTCTGGGTGAGTCTTATTATGTTGCGCTAGTGTCCGACAAACAGGTACTCTTTCCCTGAAACACAGATTTGCCTAAGTCAAGCCATAATCACCTTTCACCAAGTATTGTGACTGATTACTGTGCCACAGAAACACCCCTTTGCATTGTTTTTATTACAAAATGTATCCTACTCCAGTAGCGGAACTGCCTCCTTACATTGCTCCTGTTATAGAGATTATTCTTTCGTAGTATTGGAACTGATTTTCATGAACTTTTAACGGATTTATTTTTGAATTCTCTTATGAACTTTTTTTGAAAAAAGTTTTTGAATTTTTTGAACTTTTTATCTTATTGATTATAAAACCACTGGTGGTCCATCCATATTTGTGTCATTACTATGAATATTAAATATTAACATTAATTGGTTTTAAACTACATACTTGCTCTTGTTTCCTTCGTTTTTGTTCTCTCTGTTTTATTAGTTATATTAGGTATATATTATTGTATTTGTTCTACTAGTTATATTAGTCATATTAAATTAATATATTTTTTAACCTCTCCTATATAGCATTTTTTATTAGAGCTCCCTAATCTGTCTGTTTGAAATTTATCTCTGGGTGTTTTCTGGAACTAACTCCCGTATTTTAGGGTAGCCATTTATGTGCTATATGTAGGCCAACCTTTTTCTTGTTAGACACGGAATTTTCAGAAATTGAAAGCACAGAAAGAACACCTATATCTATATTAAGCAATAAAAATAAAATTAAAGCACATATCACCAAAGAAAGTATCCCTTTAGGAGTAAAATTCGGAGGGGAAGGGGCAAGCAAACCTCGCACAAGGCGTCAAGTTCAATTCAGCCAGAGATCCCAGTACAACAGGAAGAAACACTAGAGTCTGGTTTAAATATTATTAACCTATCAGATAAAACACTCACTCATACACACATCTCAGTGCTCCGTAAGGGACTGTCATTTGTACCCACCAACCAAATCAACAAATTTGAAGCCATTAAAGATACTCATTTATTTGCTAGAAAATTGTTACTTAAAAAATATTTTTCAAATAGTGCAGATATAGGTTCACTCAATCAAGCTGACCTGATAGCATTAGAGGACCTTATTACTATGCTGGGGGATTCTGAACCAGTAGGGGAAACTTTGACTAATGATGATAATTGGCGAGATATCCTGCACACACAATCACATTTTGTTCCACCCAATAATATTTCACCACATACTGTCACATTTTTAAATTTGGTCTGCAATGACATTTTATCTATTAGACACTGCAAAAATATTCCAACCACCAATTTATCTAAATTGGAAGTGGATGCTCTCAAGGAAATGTCTGAGTGGACAGATTTCCAAATTAAGAATAGTGACAAGGGAGGTAACATTGTGGCCAACACTGATGTATATTGCAGAAGCCAACAAACAATTAAGTAATACTAAGAATTATAAACGCCTACTGGGGAATCCAACTGAAATGTTTCTGGAACAATATGCTTTTAAAGAAGGTTGCATTGACAAAAAAGAACATAAATTCCTCAAAGTCTGGGATTGGGTCTCACGGAACCGGCTAGCAGATATATATGGTGGAAGCTCTCCCCTCACATACAAGGGATACCATGCACATATTAAACAAAATACAGAATATATCTGTTACACCTAACTCATTGTTGGTAACTTGCGATGTTGAGTCACTTTATACGAGTATAAAAACAGAATGGGGTTATAAAGCAGTAGCTTATTTTCTTGAGAAAAACTCAGAGATAAACGTAGAAACTAAGGATTTTCTTATTATTGTATTGTATTATTGTATTTGATGACAAATTCTTTTTACAGATATGTGGCACTGCCATGGGCACTTCATGTGCCCCCACCTACACAAATATATATCTGGGCTGGTGGGAGGAAATGGTAGTATTTCATGAATCCCTTACTAATTTCACCCAATACATCTCCCATTGGTCCAGATATATAGACGATATTGTGTTTATATGGTCTGGACCGGGGGAAATATTAGAGGAATGTATTCAAACTGTCAGTATATGGCAGGGTTATAACACAATATATTTAATAATTATTCTTTAAAATAAACCCACAATCAAATATGCATATACAAAGACAATAAAATTAATATAAAATCCTGAATTATTTTTATTAGTTAATATCTATAAACACATTGAAATATATTTGTAGGAACAAGAATATGAGTCAATATTATATACGTTTAAAACTATTAAAATATGCTATGCAAAGTTCATAAAAGTTTACCTTTAAAACTAGCCTTATTCACAATAGCCTTTCATTCAATTAACACAATGAAATTCCAAGATATTAGCTACTAACATTCAACAGTACAATCAACTATATAGCTACAATTGGTTCTAATGCAATTCTAATTAGGACACTAAAAGTGCATCTATTCTTAAAGTAAACAGTCACTTTAAATGTCCATTCATCTAGATTAAATACATTCTTATTTACTTATAAGTGAAACCAATTCTAAGATATATATATATATCTATATTTTGCAAAGATAAACAACTTAAAATTTAGGATTAGTTTAAAATACACAGGCTATGAATATAAGCTAAAATACCATCTGCTCTCTTAAATCTATTACTTATAGCAACAATGAATGTTTGTTTTAAATGTGTTTACCTATGTTTAAAATATAAAAAAATAAAATTAGAACAACCATACATCACCAAAATTGACCAAATCGATAATTCAGCTTCAAAACTTGTTCCACCTCTGAAATAAAAATAATAGTGTTAATAATCATTGCTTTTTAGGTCCACAAATATCCATTAATGTTCTCCCTGTCATTTTCCATTAGCTTCCTGGGATATAGAGAAGTTTTATTAATTCTGGAATAACTTAAACATTTTATATCTACTAATGCAGTTATTCATCTAATTTATTTCAATCTGAATTTTATTATAGACATGTAATACAGTCTAAGGTATATATTAAATATTTTGTCTAAATACATATGTACATGTGTATATATATATATATATATATATATATATATCCACACACACACACACATATATATATATATATAAAATTGACCAAATCGATAATTCAGCTTCAAAACTTGTTCCACCTCATATAAAGATAAGTCTAATTGCAATTGATAAGAGAAAGTATGGCCCACTTTGCTTATAGTTTGACTGTGTTCCACGCAACAGTTTTCAGTCAGTTCAGCAAAATCATCAGCATCCACCTCCTTCTTCTATCCTGCATACAACTTATATTGCCTAATCATAGTTGAGAAAAATGGGAGGCCCTATGAATCTGCTTTGTGATTTGTTCATTTTGGAAATGTATGTTGCTAGGGAGATGCATCTTTGTTAACAACCAATCGGGGGGCAGCATGATAAACAAACAGCAATACATTTAATCATTTCTAAGATTTAAAAATATTTCTTTAAAATGTATAATAAATCCCATAATTTCTTTACATTAATAATTTACATGTTCAAACACAGCATATTTCATATTCAGTAGTGCACTACATCCCAACATGAATATGATATATTTCATATTTCTAATAAATCCTGAATGCATGAATCTTGTCTATGCAGATCTGAAATAAAAATAATAGTGTTAATAATCATTGCTTTTTAGGTCCACAAATATCCATTAATGTTCTCCCTGCCATTTTCCATTAGCTTCCTGGGATATAGAGAAGTTTTATTAATTCTGGAATAACTTAAACATTTTATATCTACTAATGCAGTTATTCATCTAATTTATTTCAATCTGAATTTTATTATAGACATGTAATACAGTCTAAGGTATATATTAAATATTTTGTCTAAATACATATGTACATGTGTATATTTATATATATATATATATCCACACACATATATATATATATATACACATATATATATATATATATATATATATATATATATATACACATATACACATGCATTCATTTCTATGCAGCATTTAAACAATGGTGTTTAAGAGTATAATTTAAAAACATGTGTTTTTAGCTGGTCAAATTTTCATTGCTTCAATTACACAGCAGGGACTAATTTGCATTGAAATGTAAATAGTTACTTTCCCACAAAATATGTCACTTACTCCAGACCTTTTGGCTACTTTGTAAGGAGTAGGAGATTTTATCACACATTTCCAGGTAGTGACCATATGGTCATTTGTTTGTGTCTGTTAAAGTTAAGTAAACCAAATGTTTTATTGTCCTCACTTGGGTGCATTTTAACTTTGCATACTGAATGGGGGAGGATTGAATATGGGTTTCAAGTCAATTTTAATGCTTTATGAATGAATTAATCATTTGGTGCTGATAGGCAAAATATATAATAATATATATATTAATTTTCCCATATACCTAGACATAAATCCCCCTTCCAATTTTAAATAGATGTAGGACACATGTATTTAAATTGGCTTAGAGTCAATGGTATCTGGTGAGGATGTTGACCGTACACATCATAGACAGTCTTCTATGTAGAGAGTCCGTCATTTTTGAGTCTTCATACTTATCAGCTAGGCTTCTTTAAACTACAGTATGTCTTTAGTGTATTTGGAGATATGACTTCATTCTCCCTCTATGACTTGTAGTTGGGACCTAGGATGGCATGCTCGCAACTGATTGATATGGACCCATTTATCTATGAAACTTTCATTTTTGGGGATCCGTATTTTATAGGCCACTGGAGATATTTTGTCAGTAATGACAAAAAGTCCTTTCCATGATGGAAGAAATTTCTTCTCCCTAACCTGATCTCTTCCAAAGTTATAAAGATAAACTTTATCATTTATTTCATATTCCTTTTTGGACGTTTTGGGATCATAATAGGTTTTAGTGGCAGTTGCAGCTTTCTCTAAGTTCCTTTGAGCAAATGCAAAGGCATATTTCAGGTGCTTTCTTAGGTTCTCCACATATTGATGTGTATTGGCAGCATTTATCAAGTTTTGGTCTGATGTACGATACAGTAGATGCTGAGGTAGAACCATTCTTCTACCAGTCATTAGTTCAAAAGGTGACATCTTGATAGCACTACTTGGGGTTGCTCTCAATTCCATTAGGACTAGAGGTAGTTTTACAACCCAGTCTTTACCCGTTTCACTCACAAACTTTTTGAGGATTTTCACAATGGACTGGTTGTAATGCTCTACACCACCACTTGAGGCAGCTCTATATGTAATATGGAGCTTTCTTTTTACCCCTAGTATTTTCCACATTTTGGTTATCACTTCGCTAGTGAAGTGGGTTCCCCGATCTGATTCGATTCTTTGGGGCAAACCAAATCTGGAAAACACATGGTTGATGAGCAATGCTGCGCATGTTTCAGCACTATTGTTAGGTGTACTGATGCACTCTACCGATTTAGTGAACAGGCATGTCACTGTTAACATGTATTTATTATCTCTTGATGACCTTGTTACTGGACCAATAATCAATTTGTATATCTGACCATGGCATTACCATCCCCCTTTTCTGCAATGGCGCTCTATGCATTGGTGCAGTGAGTTGGCACTGTGGGCAGATTAAACAACCTTGACAGTAGGCATTAACATCTTTCAACATGTGTGGCCAGAATGCATAATCACGCAATATTTCATACATGAGTTTGGCACCACGGTGGACAAATGTGGAAGCATCGTGGGCATGTTGAAGCATTAGACCTCTGACTTGGTGGGTACTACCCATTGTTGGATGCCAGTTTTGGAGGTTCTAATTAACAAACCATCCTGTAACTTGAATTGTGATCTGGATTTCATTAAGATTCTAAGATCATCTTTGCCAATACAATCATCTTTTGAGATGGGGTTGCTTTCAGGATCTTCTATGTGTTTATAGAAAATGCCTACAATGGGGTATTCTTTTTGACTAGTGATCAGGTTCTCACTAGGAGAATCCTGACTCCATTGTACAAGGTTAGGCTCACTCTGTTGTTTTGCCTGGTTTCTGGTAATGGCTTCTACCTGAATTGCACCCATTAAGTGGTCAATATTAAGGAGTTCTCCAGTTATGGCTCCTTGTTTGGCTAATGAATCCGCAAGGTCATTGCCTTCCTTATCAGGACCTAGAACCCTGGAATGACCCTTGGTCTTTTTCTAGTGTATGGTTAAATCATTTGATACCACAAGATTATCAATCTCGCAGAACAACTTGCCATGCTTGACTGGTTTGTTATTGCTTTTCTGCATGCCATTTCTTTTCCAAGTTGGCAGGTATTCAACAAAACTGTCATGCACTTAATTTGAGTCAGTTATGATCACAAATTCATGAATACCATGTTTATTAGCCATTTCAATGGTTTTTAGAACAGCAGTGATTTCTGCAAGTTGACTGGATCTTGGTCCAATGTTGAAACCTATAGATACATTTGGGAATCCATTTGCCCAAATTATACCAATGCCAGCGACTAGTCTGCGCTCATTTTCAATAGTGGCATGGTATGAACAACCATCAACATATACCCAAGGTAATGTTTGACAATGGTCCTCATTGTACATTTTATATGGCGAAAGCAATTGTTCCTCCAGGAAATCATCTTCTGATAATTCTTCCCCAGGATCTTTAGCAGTACAGTCGTGGAGCTCAGCAAGCCCCTGTGCGACTGGATTCTTTTTATTCTGCTTGTAGCGAATTTCTAAAGGCCAGCCTTGTAAGGAAAGAGTCCACACTGTTATGCAGCTATTAGACAAATTCCCATCTCTTATTCTCTCACTTTGCAAGTATAGCAAAGGCTGGTGGGCCGTTTCTACAATAATTTTCTCGCCCTGTATATAGCTGCGGAAATTTTGTAGAGCCCATACAGTAGATAAGAGGGCTTTTTCGCAATCACTAAATTTTATTTCTACTGGGGACAGAGTTTTGCTCGCATAAGCAATGACTTTGCCTAAATTATCATGCTTTTGGTATAAAACAGCACTCATGCTTATATCTGTGTAACCTGTCTCTAAGAAGAAAGGTTTACCACCTTCAGGGTACGCTAAGCAAGGTGCTTGAGTGAGTTTTCTCTTCAGCTCTCTGATGGCTGTCTCTTGAGACTCACTCCAGTGCTATTTAACATCCTTCTTTAGAAGAAGTAGTAGTGGTTTAGCTAATTCTGCATAATTATCAATGAATTTGCGAGAATAATTTGTCATACCCAGGAATGATCTCAATTCCTTTAAGTTAGTTGGGTTTTTAGAATTTACTATAGCTTCCACCTTTTTCTTCTGAGGATTTATCCCTTCAGAAGTAACTTCATGTCCCAAGAAATTTACACAAGTGCGGCACCGTTGAGCTTTTTGTAGGGATAATTTGACACTTGCCCTTTTAAGTTGGCTGAGGACGTGTTTAAGTTCTGCAATGTGTTTTTCAAAGTCTGTGCTTTTGATTAAAACATCATCAACATAAGATAAGGTCCCCCTTTCCAGTGCATCAGGCATAGCCTTATGCATGAAAACAGCAAATTAATGTCCAGAATTTATGTATCCAAAAGGAAGTCTCTGAAATGCATACTGGACCTTTTGGAATGAGAATGCAAGGTTATACTGGTCCTCATCATGTACCTTTATGGTCCAATATCCCTGTGCACAATCAATGGCAGTGAATATTTTGGATCCCTGCATCTGCGCTAGGCACTGGTCAATATATGGCATAGGCCAGCCAGACATGTACACTCGTTTGTTTAGCTGTCTTAAGTCAGCTCACAAACGCCATTGTCCATTGGGCTTAAGAACACCTAGAATAGGATTGTTATAAGAGCTGTGCACCTGTTGTATAATACCCATTTCTTCCAGGTTCCTTATGATTTCTGCAAGAGAATCATATGAGGCTAAAGGAAGTCTGTATTGTTTAACAAAGACAGGTGGTGCATTGGGATCTGTTTGTATTCCTGCAATGTTCAAGTTTGTAGTCCCACAGTCATAAGAATCCCTAGCAAAAATATCCTTGTACTCCATCAGGAGTTCTCGCAGCTGTTGGCGTTCATCATCGCTGGAACAGCCATTGGCTAAAGATATTTGCTCTTCGACTATTTGCTGAAATCCTGGAAAGATTTCAGGCTGTCCTATTTTATAGGCTTCTTCCAATCTAGAGGTGAGATCCCCTTGATTATAATTTACATTGCCCCCATGACTCTGGGTATTGGGGTATTCTTGATCTTTGATCGGCTGATCAAACACTAGAGAGGCTTCTTCAATTTTACAGATGCCTTCCTCTGAGCTGAAGGGATAAATAGACTGAATTGTAAATAGACCCTCTGGCATATATGCAAAGGATTGTTCTATTAATTGTTCTTCAGTTAAGTATCCTTCAGGTATTAGCCCAATTACATTATTCTGGAATCCAAAAGTGTAATAACTTGATTCCAGCGCATATCCTATGGTAGTTCCCTTGGATAAGGTTACATCCTGTGGGGTCATGTTATGTACAATAACATGTATTGGAATAGTTCCAATATTTACCAAAGGAGTATAGGTCATTGTGATACCCAGACTTTGTATTCTATGGGAGAGGCAAATTAGTGTTTCAGAAGTTTTTAATTTCTGACCTCTTTTTAACTGTAAGGGTAAAAGAAATTTATTAGCCCCAGCAGGAATTATAACATCGTTAGATACCTGCATATTCACAGCATATGGCAATTGCTGGTTTGATTTCAGGGCTGAATTTTCATCCTGAAATTCTTCAGGGTCCCCCTTTAACCTGCTCCAGAGGCAAGAGTTAATCAAATCTATTTGTATGGCATATCTATGTAAGAGATCATTGCCAACGTATATTTGATTATGGGGAGTATTTAGAACTAAAAACAGGTGCTTCACTGACTTATTACCTATAAAGACAGATAATAAGGACTTAGCTGTGATGTTATAGCTTTCAAACCTGTCATCCAGGCTGTGGACACAGTGGTCTTGGGGAGAAAGATATTTAATAACTTTAGGTTCAGCTATCTGTGCTAATAAGCCTTCGCTTATATAGCTAGCTTCCTGTTTTAAGCTCAATTTGGCATATTTGGTTTTCCCAAGGTCATGCACTTGTATAGGGATAAATAGATCCTCTTTAACTCTCTCAATTCCTGCGTGGTATTGAGCGTGCCCCCTTAGGGACTTTATGATACCCCTTGTAGAGAGATATGGTTAATACATCGCTGTCTAAGGAAATATTCGCTATCTTTCCAGGCAAAATTTTAAAAGTATTACCATCAGAGCCACTTAAAGGAGTCTGATGATCTATTTGTAGGATAGTAATTTCAGGTACAGAATTATTCCTGAAATGAATCTCCACAGCATCTGGCTTCTCTTCCACCATGTGACAGTTATGTCGGGTGCGAGATATACCGGATTGCTCATAATTAATTGGCCGTTTCACTTGTGACCAAATTACATTATTTATGCAATCAATTATGATGCTTAATCGCTTCAGGAGATCACTACCAATAATTAAACGATCAGTTGGCAGATCCACTATAATGACAGGGTGTCTTATGACCCTGTGCCCCATTTTAAATTTTAACCATGCAGTACCGTAAACTTTTAGAGAGTCACCCCCAACTCCTATTAGAGAACCATCAAATTCTTTTATTTTAGGTTTGTGGGTGTTAGCTCATTTAGCTGTGTGTAGTACCTGTGGGATAAAATAGTTGCCTGAGATCCAGTATCAATTAATCCCATGATAGGGTTGGAGACTGAATCTTGCAGCTCAGCTAATACATAATATCTCCCTGCAGTTTCTACCATTTCACACATAAAATTGGCATTATTGCACACTTGTGGGCTTCGCCACTTGTTACCTGAATCCGCCGTGTTACCTGATGCAGAAGAGACTTCACTCTTATCGGTCCCCTCCATAAAAGGGTTGACTGGGTTCTTGTGTACTGCATCTGTGGAA